>NC_058130.1:477603551-477706679 GCF_016433145.1 Gracilinanus agilis
AAATCTGAGGGGGGAACGTGGGGGGGAAGCAATCTGGGGGATATAGTCATTTAAACTATTTTTCCTCCTTATCCCTCTTTCCCCCGTGATTTATTAATTAATTGATTTATTTATTCTGAGAGGGTGAGGGGACTAGGCGGCAGCAAGGAGATACTTTTTCATCAGCCCTTACCAGAAGACCAAAAAGAGCTACCCTCTGTGTCCAAGTCTGGACGTCCAAGTCTGGATCTGGGCGTCAGGCTCGGGATCCCTCCAAGGAACTCACGTCTCCTTCCACCTCCCTAAGGTTTCTGTCCGCAAAGAACAGGCAGGAAGCTTTCTTTCTGTGAGCTCCAAGAGCAGAGGAGCTAAAGAATGACCTTAAAGATGGGACGGAAGAGAGAACACTACTTTGTCAGTCTGATGCCTGAAGGTCCCATTCCACAGCCATTGCTCTGAAATAAAGAGCAGCCCAGGGCAGGGTTTCTCCTTCCTGCGGGGATTGGAAGGAGCTGCACTAAGTGTGAGAACGAGCGGGTATGTGAGAATGTTGCGTTGCAAGCCAGCGCGGCTCCAACTGCCAAAGTGTTAGTTTCCCGTTAGTTTCTCATGATCTCTCTGAGGAAAGGTGCGGAAACACAGGAAAAGACGCGGGTACCATGGCTCGCCTTGGGGGTTTTAAAACTTCTCATTGTCCGACACGTACTGAGTGAGACACTAGAATGAGAGAGAGGAGGCAGTCCAGCTCTGCCCACTGTTTTCTTAACCAAAATGCAAGAACTGTTACCAGGAGATGGGCATTGCATTACATTACGCTGCTTTGCATTACCCGTGCATCTTGATGCAGGTAGTAGAATGGCAAAGATGAAATGCACAATGTGGGAACGAGAAGGACTCAAAGTCCAGAGAGTTCTTGCAGAGCAATAAATGCTCCAAGAACTGATTTCAATATCTCCCTCTGAGTTTTAGGTCTACATGTAGCAGATAAGGCAACCTTGAAAAAAGAAACCTGAGGTTAAATATATTTGCCACGTAGCTGCAAAAGACAATTCTCCCTGTCTGATATAAGCTACTTATTGTGCATATGTATTGGAAAACACAAAGGCAAAAAAAGGAAGTTATATCTCTCAGCATGGAAAAGATATTTCATCTCCAAGATATGCAGAATGTATTACCACATTCACAAAGCCTGCCAATCATGAGGGTAAGATATTTATACCACAGCAAAAGGGTTAGATACTCAAGACTATTACCAAGGGGATATCAAGAACAGAAGGAATTGTTTGGATAACTCACACAAGCACACGCATTTACGAACAAACCTTTCTCCCTAGCCTTATCCCCCCAAAGTAACTATCTAAACTTTAAGTTTTCAACATATCATCTGAAAACACTTTTTTGGCCAAAATTATTTAGAAAATTTCCTCAGATCCTGTCCCTGATAAAATAAAACCTGACCTTAATACTTAAATGCAGTGTTTCCTCATTTTTATTAAGGTAAAAAAATCCTCAACATTCATAACTCATAATTTCCATCTGTTTTTTCATTCTCTAATTCACATAATTAGAATAATAATTATATTAAAGATAATAATTTGGGATTCAACTTTATTCCAAAGCCAACGCACAAAATTGTTGCCTTTAGGCAAAGGAGTGTGTGTGAGGGATAGGAGAAAGGATACAAAAAGATAGTAAATTATATGTAAATAAAGAATATATTCAGGGGACAAATTATTTCCTAAAAGGAGGTAGAATCCTTGACAAAGGAAATTCTATTAATATATATACATATATATATTTCACTGCTAGAATAATTCCCATCAAAATCACAGTTCACACTGTTCCTTCTTGGTATTAATGCCAAAAAACTAAAACAAAAAATTGATATTTAAATGCAACTCAGGAATAGTTGAACACTTCCTGAATTCAAGTCAAATAATATAATGTTAGAGCAGAAAAGCTATTTCAATTTTGTTTTAGAATTTAAAAAAAACTAATGGCTCCCTCCTCCCCCTTTCAGCTGATTTTCCTTGACATATTTATCAGAGATAACTTGTAAAATTCTTTAACACAGAGAAAAGAGACATTGTGACTCATAGCAGAACCTTGAGATTTCTGGAGCTGGCTTACTTTTCCCCAAGAGATGTAGGTTCATGTTGAGGATATATTGGAAAGGCAATCACCAACAACCCTCTTGTTAGCATATTGGGACCCCCATTTTCTCTACCATGAAAATGAGAATCTTGACTTATTAAGCTAATCATACAAATAATAAGAATTCTTCTAAGATAGTTTGTCTGAGCTTACATAGCACAAATATGTAACCATCCAAACAAATTAATGCTGGACAGCCTGCTTTTTGTGGGGATAAGAGAGCAAGAAATGAACTTTTGAGGCCAAAAAATGCTTTAATATATTGATAAATGTGATTTTCCACCTTATTGTGCATAGAACCAGACCATGAGTATAAACTCAAATATATCAAAAACTGTCATCTTATCTTCTATCATGTTAAAGTGACAGAAGAGAAGAAATGAAAAGAAAGGAAAATAATAAACTGGATTAAATTAAATTAAATTAATAAAATAATTAATTAGTATTTAAAATAAAATATGAAGTCTGTAATTACATGATTTCGTGGAACTCTTCTAGAGAAATGTGTTTCCTAATTTAAATTCATATTTTTGTGGATTTGGAGATTGAAGAAAAGAAAGAATGAAGAAAAATCAATCATAACTTTAAAAAGCTATTAAAATGTTTTTCTGCATTACTTAATTTATATGCTTAATTTCATTCTAGTAAGATTTTTTTCTTTTTTCAGCATTTTGTCTGGAAATTTGTCTACACACTGTGCAAAGAAGGCTTTACTTAGTATCAACTCTGGAGGTTGCCTCATTCAGCTAAAGTCTGTTTTGGTTAAATTATGTAGCAATAATTCTCCCTTTTCTCCAAGGTTGCTCAATAAACATAGAAAACTATAGTCCAAATGCAAAATCTTCTTATACTTAAACATGTTTTTAAAAAATTGAATAATGGTATTTGACTTGGAAAAATATAAAGGAGAAACTATCATTCTGCTAGGATATAACACAACACAGCAACAATATTTTCTAGAATGGTTCAAATATAGAAATCATAAGAGCTACTTTCAAATAACTTTCCTAATAGAGTTTTCTTAAAAGACAGGTATATGTATACATGTATGCACATAACCATGCATGCGTACAGGAATATATGTATGTATAATATGTACATATCTCTCAGAAGTTTTTACTGGTCCAATTTGGCTAGTATTTGGTCTAAATTCCTCCTATTTTTTTTCTAATTTATCTCCATAGACTATATATCTCTAAATAATTCTTCCTCTTTGATAATAGGGTATTCTCTTCATAATCCAGAGCAGATTTGCTAACTCTTCTCATGCATCTCATGTATATAGGATACATAGACCCTGTATCATTAAAACTATTTATCCCTGGACAAAAGTGATTCCCTCTACACACTCTCTTGTCTGAGATATATTACTGATATATAAAGCCTAATCACTAGCTCATATTTAAATATACTTGAAAATCAATGATAATTAATAAATTGAGCATTTTCTGAACTCTTCTTGTTCCTCTTCAAAATAGAAAGAAAAAGCAAAAAAAACAGTTCAATAAACAAAAATGAAAAATTTTATAAAAATGTGTTTAATTCTTTAGAACTCAGAGGTAGGAACTACTTAAAGAACAATGAGAGAACTGACCCACCAGAAATAAATTAAATGAGAGTATATTTCCAAGAACCAAGAACTTTGGCACATTATTTTATTTAAAAAAAAGTCAAGTGAAGAATTAGTAAATGAAGTGTTTTATTCCTTTTTAACACAGATAGTTAGACTGTATCATTAGGAATTAAACAGAAAGAAAGATTTTTTTTTAAATGGGATAAATTCAACAAACATTTTAATAGAAATGTCTAAAGTCCCTACTCTGTGCTGGGCACCTGGGATACAAAGGCAAAAGCTGAAGTCCCTGACCACAAGGAGTTTACATTCTTTGGGAAGAATACAACATGTGAAAAAATATATAAAGAAAAATTAGGTCATGGAGAGAAAGAGCACTAAAAATTGGAAGGTCAAGCTTGATTTTTCCAAGAGTTTAAATCAGAATTGAATATTGAAGGAAAATAAAGATCCAGGAAGTGAGGTGTGAGGAGAGAATGCTATCTGGTCCAGATTTCTTACTTTACAGATGACTGTAAAAGAGACTCAGAAATTAAGTGACCTTCCTAAGGTCACATGGAGGCAGAATTTGAGCATAAGTCATTATCTAACTCCATAGCCAGATCTTTCCCCATAATTAGGCCTTGAAGGATAGAAGGATTTCAATACCTAAGAGAGTAGAAGATCCATTTTAGACATGGAGGACAGCATGAATGAAGATTCAAATGGGCAGGCAAAAACAGGGAATAGAGTGTTGTCTGATTTGGTCAGAATATAAAGGAAACAAGGAGAAGGGAGAAAAAGAGGAAAAGAAGGAAAAAGAGTAGGAGGAATGGTATGAAATAGTTTGACATCCTGATGCCCACTTCTTAGAATTCTTGGTTTCATTCAAAGCTTAGATCAGATGTTATGTTCTATGTTAGACCTTTCCTGACCCCCAGGTCACAAGCCTTAGTAATTGGTAGAATGATAGTATAAAAATAGAGAAGTTAGTTATGAGGAGGGAAATATGTTGAAAGAGAGATGGTAATTTTGGCTAGAGACATGTTCAATTTGAGGTCTAGGGGGATGTTTGGGTGGAAGTGTCTATTTGCCATTCATTAGATGTATTTTTTTTATTATTATTCCTGTTGGCTCCTTAGGAGCATAGGGCCGCAACCATCTCACGCCAGCGGACTCTGTTCTGGGCAACTTCCCTCAGCTGGGCCCATGTCATTCCGACTGTTTTTGTTTCATTTTCGGCAGATCTTCGCCAGGTCTGTTTTGGTCTTCCAACTTTCCTCCTCCCTGAAGGGTTCCAGCTCAATGCTTGTCTGGCTACGTTGTCTTCCGGTTTTCATAGCGTATGTCCTATCCATCTCCACTTACGTTTCTTTATGTCCTGACTAATGGGATACTGGATTGTTCTTTCCCAGAGACTAGCATTGGAGATCTTTTCAGGCCATCTGATGCTCAAGATGTAGTGTAGACATCTATTAACAAAGACCTGGAGTTTGTTGGTGTTGACTTTCGTCACTCTCCAGCTTTCTGATCCATATAGGAGGACGGCCTTTATGTTGGTGTTGAAGGTTCGAAGCTTAGTGACGAGGGACAGTGCTTTGGAGATCCAGACAGACCGCAGGGTGTTAAATGCCTGTCTGGCTTTGTTGATTCGATTTCTGATGTCCTCATTTGCTCTGCTGTCCTTACTGACTATGCTACCCAAATAGGTGAAGTGGTCCGTCTCCTTGATGTTTTCTCCCTGTAGTTGGATTGGCAGGTCCTGTCTGCTGTTGACTGTGATCACCTGGTCTTCTTCTTGTTGATCTTCAGACCTGTCTTCTCCGCTTCTTCAGAGAGTCGTGCAAGTTTGGCTTGCGCATCCTGGTGCTTGTGAGAAAGGAGACAGATGTCATCCGCGAAGTCAAGGTCCTCAAGCTGTTTGGTATGAGTCCATTGAATGCCCGTATTGTTGTCCTTGGTAATTCTTCTCATGATCCAATCTATGACCATCAAGAAGATAAGGGGCGAAAGCACGCAACCTTGCTTCACTCCGGTCTTCACTGTGAAGGGAGCCGTCAGTTTCCCATTATGGATGACCTGGCAGGTAAAGTCTTCGTATAACCGCTGGATGATGTTGATGAGCTTCGGGGGAATCCCGTAATGCTGCATCAATTAATTAGATATACAGGGCTGAAATCCTAAATGGAATGTAGGAGTAAAAATACATATTTGGGATTTATCTGCACAAAAGTGATAAAACTATGAAAATGGATGAGATTATCTGGAAAACAGTGAATAGAAAGTATAAATGTTCCAGGGCAGAATCTTCAGGGACACAAGTAGAATACAAAGATCAGGCAAAAGTAAAAGAATCATAATACCAACACCTGACATTTATAAATAACTTTAAGTTTTACAGAGTGCTTTCCCCACAAGAATCCTGTGAAATAGGTAGTGTAAGAATTATCATTCCCATTTTATAAATGAGGAAACTAAGAATCAGAATAATTGAGTGATTTTCCCATAATCATATATTGTGTCAGAATTTTGTAAAAAATCAAGTTCATCCAGTCCAGTCCAGTTCAATTCACCATTGTTTTCTCTCAGTGTCACTGAAGACAAGGGTAGAGAAAAATAACAGAAAAAAAGATGTTGGTTGGTATTACCAAGTAACTCAGACAAGTATAGGAGGATGAGGACCAAAAAACAAAGGCCACCAGATTTAGGAAGTAATTATAAACATTGAAGGGTGTTGTTTCAGTAGAGTGGTAGATGTGAGAAGGGAACAAAAATAATATTATAATTCCATTCAATTTAATAGAGTTAAGATGATGGAGTAGCTAGAAGCAGGATAAGGAAACGCCTACAAATAGACTTAGAAAAGACAAACTGAATCCTAATGAGTAAATCCAAGAAAAAATCACAGTGAACCATTTCTTTCAACCTAGATTGAAAAAGAGAGATAGAGAGGTCTTTAGATGCTGGAGACTGAGTCTTTACAGAAGAGCATTCCATTGTTCAGGCAGAGGCTATGCATGAGCACTGGAATGGATCCAAGATCCATACCATGATATCTCCAGACCTGTATAAGTGCATTTTGATGGAGATATGTACAAGTTGGCAGTTTTCTTGTCTACCGCTCAGTTGCCAGTCATAGATACAGGGCAGATAGATGAGGCAACTCCTACACCCTCCAACCTAGTGTTTCTAGGTCCTAGGTGGTAAACAGAGAGGGGAATGGTTTCTGAAGCAAGCAGTAACAGTGTTACTCAGACCCTGAGAGTAGAATAAAGTCTCAGTTCCAACCTTCAATTCAATCTAAAACCTGCAGAATAACTAAGGCAAAAATCCAGACCAACGGGAAAGTCTATCACTCCAAAACCAGCAGAACTTCCTAACTAACCAATAGTGGCTGAATCCAATATTAGTCTACTGTTGCTCAGACTTAGTCCCAGGTCAGGAACTTGCATATCTCATAAAAGGGGAAGCAATTAGACTTTTCCTTGGATCAGACAACTTTGGGAACACTAAAAACAGTGGGTTTCCAGAATGAGACATTCCTAAGAAGCTAGAACAACACTCAGGACCCCCTGAGGAATCGGCAACAGGTTCAGTCCAGGTCTTCTTTCAAGAAGTCCACAGAATCTAGCCCTAATGTAAACTCCAAGTTCTGGAAATAGACTGGAATTCTGAGCAAACAAAGGGGAAAAAAGAAATTCCACCATAAAAAGCTATTGTGGTAACAGTGATGCTCAAGACACAAATCCAGAAAGAGAGAATGAGGACAAAAATCTACACAGAAAGCCCCAAAATAAAAGATAGTTTGGATACAAATTTAACTAAATTTCTTAGAAGAGATAAAGAGTTTACACACTCTTGAGGACTAGATTGTTTAGTTTCAAATTATTCTTTAATCTATGCTTCCATGGGCCTTAATCAAATGATATTTTGTTGCATTGTGGTCTGAAAGGAGTGCATTTAATATTTCTACTTCTCCATATTTGGTTGTGAGGTTTTTATGCCTGAAAAAATTGTCAATATTTGTGATGGTGATATGTACAACTAAGAAAAAGGCATACTCCTTTCTATTCCCATTAAATTTTCCCCAGAGGTCTATGATATCTATTTTTTCTAAGATTCTATTCATCTCCTTAACTTCTTTCTTTTTTATTTTATGTTTAGTTTTAACTAGCTGATAAGGGAAAGTTGAGCTTCCCCACTAGTGTAGTTTTACTATCTATTTCCCCCTGTAATTTATTTAACTTTTTCCTTTAAGAATTTGGATATGCCCTTTGGTCAACATATGTTTAATAACAATATTACTTCATTTTTGTGGTGTTTTTAAACAAGATTTGCCTGCTTATCTCATTTAGTTAAATCTTTGTTTCTGCTTTATCTAAAATCATAATTGTTACACCTGCCTTTTTTTACTACAGGGGAAGTATAATTGATTCTGCTTCAGCCCAATATTGTAACTGTGTTTCTCTGTTTCAGGTGTTTCTTATCAACAAAATATTGTTGGATTCTGATTTCTAATGTATTATGTGATTCTACTTCCATTTTATGGGTAAATTCATCCCATTCACACTCCATCCTATTTTTTCTTATGTTGCTCTTTCATTTTATCTTGTTCCTTCTTTAGAGTCTGCTTTCCTTTCAGCCCTCTCTTTAATCACTCTCCCCTTCTCTTATACCCTTCCCCTACTTTCTTCTATTGGGCAAGATAGGTTTCTATATGCAATTGAGTATGTAAATATATTTTTTCTTCTTTGAACCTACTTAGATGAGAGTAAGGTTCAAGAATAATCCATCCTCCTCTGTTTCTCCCTCCTCTATGAAAGCTTTTTCTTTTGTGACTCTTTTATATGAAATTATCTTCCACATTCTTTCTTTCTCTTCCCTATTCTCCCAGGGCACCTCTCTTTTTCACTCGTCCATGTTTGTTTGTTTGTTTGTTTTTGCATCATCTCAGTATAATCAACTCACTCCTATGTACTCTGTTGATACAGAATCCTTAAAGTTCTTAGAAGTCACAATTCTCATCACAATTATAATCTTCTCATAAAGGAATATAAATAGTTTAACCTTATTGAGTCTCTCATGATTTTTTTCCATGTTTACTTCTTGTATGCTTCTTTTCAGTCTTGTAATATAAAAAAATAATAATTTCTATTTGGTGTGGGTCTTTTTATAGGAATGCTTGAAAGTCCTTTATATTATTAAATTTCCATTTTTTTCCTTTAAAGGGTTATCCTCAGTTTTGTTTTGTTTTTGATATTCCAAATCCATTGTTCCTTTAACCTGGCAGCTGCTAATTCCTATGCAATCCTGACTGTTACTCCATGATATTTAAATGGTTTCTTTTGATTGTTTGCAGTATTTTCTAGTCCTGAGAGCTCTTGAATTTGACTATAATATTCATAGGAGTTCCCATTTTACGATATCTTTCAATGATTGGGTGGTTCTTTCCATTTCTATTTTCCCTTCTGATTCTAGGATATTATGGCAGTTTTCCTTAATAATTTCCTAAAATATAATGTGTAGGCTCTTTCTTTGACTATGACTTTCAGGCAGTCCAATAATTATTTGATTGTCCCTCCTCAATCAATTTTCCAGGTTAGGTTTTTTTGGGTTTTTTTCCAATGAGATATTTCACATCGCGAAATGTTAGAAAATGATTATTAAAAATTCTATGGATGTGTAAAGTGGAGAAGAAAAAAAATTGTCCACATACCTGTGTTGGCTTAGCTTCTTTTATTTCCCAATAAAGATGGGTTTTATTTTATGCCTGACTATGAAAAAAAATAAAATTAAAAAAATTAAAAGAATTAAAAAGACGACAAGAAAAATTAAAACAAAGTCAAAGGACTGAAAAAAGGTGAAAACATAAAATATCTCATAGACAAAACAACTGAGTTTGCTTTTTTCTAAAGGAGATCAAGCAAGAAAAAAATTTTCAAAGAGAAAAAATATTGTAAGTATTAGATTATCTGAATGCCACAACCGAAAAAGGAACCTAGAAATCAAAGAAATCTTTAAAAATAGTTTCCTATATCTCTTCGAACTATAGGGCAAAGTGAAAATAGAAGGAAACCATCAGTCATCTCCTGAAACAAACTCCAAAATGAGAATTCCCAGGAATATTGTATCCATAATCTAGTTTCCAGATCATGGGAAAAATTCTGAAAGCTATCAGAAAAAAAAAAAGAATTCAAGTATTCAAGTGCTGAGGAGCCACAGTAAGGCTCACATAAAACTTATCACTATAAAGGAATGCATAGTTTGGAGTGCCATATTCAAGAAGGTGAAATATATACGCCTATAGCCAAGAATTATTTATTTAGAACAACTAAGAATAATCCTACCAGGTGAGAAATGGATCTCTAACAAAATGAAGGGTACCCAAGCATTCCTGATGCAAAATCCAGAGCTGTGTAAAAGCATTCAGTTCAAACACAAGAATTAAGAAAAAGATAAAAAAGTAAACACAAATGAACACAAGCAAGAATAAAATGCTTACTTTCTAATATGAGAGATGATACAAATACTTATTCTCTATTAATTCTGTCATCATCAGGAGTTATAAAGGGAGCCTAATGAGACAGAAAGTATGAGAGTAGTTCTGTCTCTTTTTTTTAACCCTTACCTTCCAAAATTAATACTGTATATCAGTGGCAAGACAGAAGAGTGGTAAGGAGAAGGCAATGGGGATTAAGTGACTTGCCCAGGGTCACAAAGTTAGAACGTATCCGAGGCCAAATTTAAATAGAACCTTACATCTTTAGACCTGGACCTCTGTCCACTGAGCCACCTAGCTTCCTCTTCTGTTATGCCTTGATGAAATACACTAAATGAAGATTAGAGGAAATTATTTCCCATGATGAAGGTGTGCAAATAGATATCTATACAAACAAAGCAGATGTGAGGGAGAACAGCTAATAACTGAACCTTACTCACATTTGAACTGGTCAAAGGAGGAAAGAGTACATGTACAAAGTGTTGTATATGAAAATATATTTCACTTAGGAAAATAGAGAGAAAGAGGAGAAGGGAAAAGAAGAAATTACAGGGAGGGAAAATTACCAGAGGGAATAGTTCTAAGCAAAACAAATCACAAGGATATATACTCATATTTATAGTTCTTTTCAAAGTAACAAAGAATGGGGGAGGAGGGTTGCCCATAAGGGTGAATACTTGTAAATTGCAGCATGGATGAATAAGGTATGGTGTATAAATATGATGCGATACTATTATACTGTAAGAAATGATGAAAGGGGTAGTTTCAAGAAAGTTTTGGAAGACTTAAAAGAATTGATTCAGGGTGAAGTAAATAGAACCAGGAGAAAATTTTGTTCAAAGAAATGAAAGGACAGGAAATTTTAGTCATTAAGGGAAATTTCCCAGTTCAAGATCTTGGAGCAAATTTTGGGTAATATAAGGTGTAATCATCCTGATAATGGCAGATAAACATGGAGAGAGAGAGCTGGAAGAAATTGGGAAATTCAAGGAACCGTGAAGATAAAATGACAAAACCAACCTTCAGTTCATTGGAAGAAATGAAATCAGTACATGATATACATATGCAAATTTTTTCACAATAGAAATTTACTCCTGTAATGAGAAAGTAGTCTATAAAGATCTATTCTAAGTTTTGCATATACATCCATGTAAAATACCCAATTCAAGAGTGAACATCTGAGCTAAATTTTTATATACTCTGGCACTGTTCAGTTTGTTACAATCCAGTATGCACATTTGAGCTAGTGGTATGCTTTTATAAACTTTGAATGTGTCTGCTCTCAATTCTCTTCTTGACTGGAGTATAGGTTTGATTGCTTTTTTCCCCCCAACCTCCCAGTGACCTTGAAAATCATAAGGTTTACTAAAGTGCATATCCAGTCATTTCAAGTGTGATATTATCAATTGACAAAAGCAAGTGAAAAGGATCATCTTCTACAATAGTTATGTTTATAATGCTGTCTGAAACAACGCTGTCTGGCTACTATATAAACAAGTCAGATCAAGTCATTCATAGGAACTCACTTAATTTTAAAAGCTCATGTCGGGATTTTTTTTTCATCATGTCAGAAACATGAATTTGAGATACATTGAGAAGATAGTATTCTAAAAACAACCCAATTTATTTATAGGACCAGTTTCTAAATTTCTGTGTAATATAATTTTTCAATGTTTACCTTTTCTTAGAATGCAGATAAATGGAAGTGGAGGGATGTTATTTCTATAAAATATGAGCATAGATTTCAAAGCATTCTAACACCCAAAACCTTTTTTCAGTGAAAAGTTTTAGATCAAAACATCTGTGGTATGGTTGTTGTCTTTGGACACTTAGCAATCTCAAAAATTGGAAGATTTGTAAAGCACAAAGGTTATACAGTGTTAAGAATCTAGATAGAATAGGACCCAAAGGAGAACGGGAGGGTAGCTGGGAAGCAAGAGGTCAAGCATGTAATGTTGATTGTAATTATAGGACCATAGAATATAGAGCTGGAAGGAACTTTGGATAGAGACCATCTAGTCCAAGCTCTTTGTGTAACAGGTAAAGAAACTGAGACCTAGAGAGGTAAACTGACTCATCTTTAAGCATACCAAAAGTTGTTTAATGAAAGTTTTCCAGATGAAATCAATCTAACAGTATTCTTTGATTCTGAGTGGGAAATGTCAAATGTTACTATCAACAAGCTGAGAATCAAGTCAAAAAACGGGTTCACCAATTAAATTCATATCCTTTAAATCCTCACTTAGATTTCCCCCCCCCTAGGAAATTTGGTGAGAAAGTTTTTATCCTTGGATTTATTATATGTTTTGCATTACTTACTTGTGTTCATGTGGCTCTCTCCCTCCAAGAGAAAATAAGCTCCTTGAAGACAGGAACAATTGTCTCTTTTGCTTTTGTATCTGTAGTGTCTTGAGAGGTAACATGACAGTGAATAAAGAGGTGACCTTAGAATCAAGACAACTTGGGGTTCAAACTTTACTCGATTTGTATTAGCTCTGTGACTCTCAACAAATCACCTAACCTCTTGGCATCCCTTCCCCTAGACCCTGATTTCCCCAATCTTCTAGTAATTCCCTATACGCGAATCTACATCTGTACAGAAAGCTCCTAACTGAGCACTGTGTGGAATGGAGAAATCACAGGTTCAATTTTGTAAAAATCTCCAGAGCCAAGTATTTGTTGAATGATTCATTTCCTAAATGCATTGCATTTTCAGATATCCTTACCAGAATAACGAGATATCATTTTTAAAATTTCATAATATATAACTTCAATATACTCCATATTATCATGAGTGCAAGATTTTTTAAATATTTAAATAAAAGGACATTTTTCTAGGAGTACGTTTCCACTGTGAATATGTTGGATATATTGGTTGCATGTTCCCTTTAGAATAAATGCCTTCCACTCTTTCCTTTGAGTTTAGAACAGGTCCTGTTTTGTTTGGTAGAGATAAAAGAAGAGGCTTTTGCTCCTAAAGCCTAAAAGCATTTTCACTTGAACTTAAGTAACAAAACCTGAAAGGGGCATAGATAAAAGATCAGCCAATGTTCATTGATACCATCACTTATATACTACTCTCAATCTATCCAATCTCTATGCTTTAGGGGAATAGAATGCTAAGGCCACATTACATAATGTCCATTTACTCTAAAAAGGTTTTGCTTTCCCACTCAAACCTCTATTAGCCCTCAGAGAAACTGAGGGCTTCTCTGAAGAAGCTTTATGACATGGCCTCCAGAAAAGACCAAGGCTCAACATTTGTTTTTATCATGGTGCTATTGATTTATTATACTAGACATCTATCATTGACATCAGAGGTATTGCTGGTAGTTCATTCTTCTGAGAGGCAACAGATGAGGTAAAGAGAATATAAAAACTTCTGCCAGAGATATCCTTATTTGAACAAGATGGGTGAACTAACTGCACAGTCCATGTTGGGCAGAAGCAGAGATACGAATACCTTGCTCACAGCCAGACTGGTGTACATAGCTCTTCCAAAATAAACAGAGGGGTGGGTGCTTCAAATTTGGCGCCTATAGTATGCAGAGATGCAGTTACTTTTCCAAGGCATTTACTTTTTTTTCACACTGGGATCAGAGCTGAGCCCAAGAGGAACAGCTGTTCAGATCCTTTCATCTTTGGCCTAAGTCACAAACTTCCTACATTGATGTTTGATTGAGAGGATGAGTAATGGGCATTGTTGACCTGGAGACTCGGATTGCAGCTAGCAGCATGTTTAGTGTAGGACAGTGTGACTAAAGAAATAAATGACACTCTATGGTGTCAGTCTGACATTGCACATACCTTCGTCTGACCAACCTAAAAGGGTAACGTGGCCTACTTTAAAAGAATAATTAAAGTTGAGTATCTTGATTCAGGAGTAGCCATTGCCTCGTGCCTTTCACACTGTTGAGCTCTTGACTATCGAGCATCACTTTTGCCCTTTACAATACTGCATTATTTAAGAAGATTTAGAAATAGTCTTTGGCACTGCTTGACTAGGGAGTACTCAGTATAGCTTGACCTTTAAATAACTACATTGTTCCATTAGGAAAGACAGAGTAAGAAAAAATTACTGAATGAATTATTTAATTGGATCCATTTTTTAAACTGGAAATTTTTTAAAAGTAGAGAAATATTTTTGCTTTTTGGGGAAAAATTAACTAGCAATAGTGACAATGATGAAGATGAATTATACTTAAGTAGCAACTTAAGACTTCTTAAGGACTTGTCATTTATCATGTGAAGTTCCCATTTTCAAAAGTCCTCAATTCAGTTTTTTATGAAAGATGTTGATCATTGACACTTGTGGAAACTTTAATTCATAAACCTTAGCACAAGTGTTAATCCCTCAGAAATGGCTTCTTTATCACTTACTGACAGGCAGAAACATCTGAGATCGTCACATTCCATTTCGTACAGCTCATGGTTTTTAGGTTATCATTGTGCACAAATGCATTTAATCTTTTTCAGCAACACATCCAACTTACTATTCAAAAGCAGCTGAGAGAGGAAAATGCCATTTATTTTCTCGACTTTAAATTACAATGTTAAAAACTGTGCAGAACCTAAAAGACATTTCTCATTGACTTTCCTGCTTTTAATAACGAGTTGCAATATATTTTTTCTATAATAATGCTACTGAAGTCATGCAAAATTCAAAGGTCTTAACTTTCACATCAAGGTTTTTGGATGCATCAAGTTGAATTTCCACTCTCATTGGGAGGGAGAAGGCAGAACTAAACAGAAAACTTCCAGATTAATAGGATAGGAACCTGTCTGTTTTAGATTAAAGGGGAGGATGAACTCCTCCTGTCTGAAGGCAATGTGATGATAAAGGCAATCATCTTCCAAACTCCTCCTCATTCTGTTATCTTTTTTAACACTGCAAATGCTTTTTAAAATCCATATCAAATGTAAATGAATACTTCTTCCATTAATGAAGAAAGAATAACTTCTAGCCCTTCAGGACATAGGTAGTCATCACGAATAGCTGTAAGTAAAAAAATACCTGATGGCTTATCTGGGTAGGCTGATTGTGTACTCAGATCGTACATACAAAGTTCATCATTGACTTCAAAGTCTCTCCAACTTTGGGTGGACCTGCCCAAACTTCGCCTCCTCTGTCTTTGCCTTTGAGAACCCAGGGTTACTTCTGCACCATGGTAAGCCTGTGGAGGAGGTCTTTCTTTAGTAGAGGAGAGATTTCATCCATTAAAATGTAAACATCTTGTCCAATAGATACCAATATGGACTTGAATAAAACTTTATTGGCTTTCTTCCCCTACAACAGTAGCTGCAGCTATTTTGATGAGTCAGATAATGTGGTACTTTTCATTGTACTCATAAATAAGTTCATCATCATAAGTTCAATATTCCAAAAATACTCTTTACTATCGTTTATTGGCAAGCACGCAAAACCTGAAAATGAATTCCAGAAACTTCCATGTAAGCCCATTGACACTACATGCAAGTCAACATGTGTATGTGTGCGTGTAGTGAATGACAGAACTTATATTCAAGTTTTGCCCAAGATTCACCATTACCAAACCAAGTGAAACCAAACAAATTGAAGGCAAACTTCCAGCTCTCAAAATTATAAATGGGTTATTGGGATTCCAAGCTTAAATGTATTGTACTATAGTCCAGTTAAGTCCAGGACTATGAGTGTATGTTATCATAGGTGTAAAAGATATGAGGAAAAAGAGTGACACTCTCCAAGCAAAGTAATATTCTTAATATACCAAAAGACATGGTAATTCTTGTAAGTGACTTGCTATTCTTATTTTCTCATAGGCACTAGTTTACATGCCTTGAATTTTGAAACTCCGATTCAGGAATGAAAATCTGAAACCAAGTTATCTGCTTTTATATACTCTGGCACCAGCCTGCTTAAAATAATCCAAGAATGAAAATGTGAGCTAAGCTGTTTGCTTTTATAAACACTGAGCGTGTCTACCCTGAAATTCCATTCAACAGTCATTTACTCTCCATGAAGCCACAAATCATTTTGACCTTGAATATTCAGATTTTTGATAATTCAATAACTATATATGTTACATATTTAATATTTATTATATAAAAGAATGACTTCAAACTGGTAGAAAATGAACCAGATCACATTAAAAAATGCCTATTGACATCAGAATTCACATAGAATAGAAAAGAATATTCAAAAGATATTTTATTTGTATCCATTGTCTTAAAGATGAAAGTATTTGGATTTTTTATCATGTTTCTATCAAAAAGATAGAGAATTACAGAATCTCAGTGTTGGAAAACATTTTAGATGCTATCTGGTTCAATAACCACCCTCGGAATTCCTTCCATATCATTCAAGACTTCTAGTGATAGAGTAAACTTCATAGGAGAGTATTCCACATTTGAGCAGCTCCAGTATGGTTGTTCAATATTATGTTCAACCGAAGCAATATTCTGCATAACTCCCATTGATTAGTCCTATTTCTAACTTCTGAAATTACCCAGGAGAGAAATCAACACCTCCTCTACCTGACAGCTCTTCAAATAAATACCTGAAAACACAATCATGTCTGTTCTGGTTCTTTTAACATGTTCTTCCATAACTTTGTTTTGAGTACCATTACTCTCTAGGTGATCTTCTTCTAAATATTCTCTAAGAGACCAGTGCCCTACTTAGAACTTCAACAAAACATAGTATGTTAGAGTTGCTCTGATCAAAAGTAATGGAAATATTACCTCAGTTCTTTAAGAAACTATAGGGAGCATTGTTTTGTTTTGGTTTGTTTTGCTTGGGGGGAGGTAGAAGAGGAACACGCTGATTCACTCATCTTCTGGTCAACAAAAACCCCCAGACCTTTTTTTTTTTTCACAAGAATTGCTATGTAATCCTATTCCATACCTTTATACTTCATACTTTGAACCTTAGTCCAGGATTTAACATTTATTCCAATTAAATTTCACATTATGAGTTTCAGATTGTCAAGATCTTTTTGAATACCTAATTTTGGAATCTAGCATATTAGTTATGTTTCTCAAATGTTTTTCATCCACAGATTTTATAAACATATCTTCTGTCTTTATCAAAGTTGCAGCTAAAAAATGTTAATGGGAGAAGGTCAACCTCAAAGCCTTGTAGCATGTTTCTAGGTCTCTCTAGGTTAATATCCATTAACACTGGGTAGGATTATTTAAATAACTATGACTCACCTGACTATGCTTTCTTTTCCTGTGTAATTCTGTATTTTTCCACAAAGATGTTAGGAAGGACTTTATCAGATCCTTTTGGGAAAAAAACACATCTATATTATTCCCTTGATCTCCCATTCTGGATTTACCAATCAATTGACTATTAATTAGGCTTTTGCTTACTACATGCCAGACTCAGTGTTGAGGATACAAGTAAAAACAATGCAGCAATCTCTATTCTAATGAATGAAATAATAATACATTTACAAATACAAATAAAAGATAGTTTGGTAGGAATGACAATAATTGGAAAGATCTGGAAAAGTTTTATAATAATAGCTAACATTTACAGAGTACCTACTATGTGCCAGGAATTGTTAAGAGCTTCTTAGCTTTTAATAATTTTCTCATTTGATCTTCACAACAACCCTGTGAGGTAGGTGCTATTATCATCATTTCTATTTTCCAGTTGAAGAAACTAAGACAAATAGAGGTTAAGTGACCTACCCAGGTATATATAGCTAATAAATTTGTGAGATTGGATATGAACTCAATTCTTTCTGACTCCTGACCAAGTGCTCTATCTAACATCATCTAACTGTCCCATACTTCTAGCTTCATGCAGAAGATAGTACTCCCACCTCATTTTTTCCCTTTTGGGTTTTTAAAACTTACTTTACTTATTTGTGGGTTGCATTAAAATTTCCAAGTATCTTCTCTCTCTCCCCTCCCTGTACCAGAGAAGGCATCATTTGACCAAAAAAAGTGTATATAAACCATGTCTTTCATGTTTCTATTTATCATTTCTTTCCTTGGAGGTGGAAATTCACAAGTGATTCTTTGAACATTAATTTTGTAGCTATACATAATCTTCTCTTGGATTTACACATCTCACTTTTCATAATTTCATGTAGTTTTTCTAAAAATTAATCTGATCATCATTTTTCACAATGCAATAGTATTCCATCACAATCATATGCTATAACTTTTTCAGGCATTCCCCAGCTGTAGGCATCCTCCCTAATTTCCAGTTCTTTGCCAACACAGAGTTCCTATAAATATTTTTAGAACATATAGATTTTTTTCCCTCTTTCCCTGATCACCATGGGAAACAGACTGGACCTTCTAATTCATATTTTTTAGTCCTTACTTTCTATTTTAGTAACAACTCTAGGAAAGTAAGGCAAGGTCTAGGCCAGTGATTCCCAAAGTGGGTGCCACCACCCCCTCATGAGTGCTGCAGTGATCCAGGGAAGCGGTGATGGCCACAGGTGCATTTATCTTTCCTATTAATTGCTATTAAAATTTAAAAAAAATAATTTCTAGGGGGCTAAGTAATATTTTTTCTGGAAAGAGGGCGGTAGGCCAAAAAAGTTTGGGAACCACTGGTCTAGGCAAACGGGTTAAGTGACTTGTCCAGCTAGAAAGTGTCTAAGGCCACATTTGAACCCAGGTCCTCCCAACTCCATACCTCCACTGACACTCTCTCCACTGTGCCACCTTGATGTCTCACTACTTCCACTTCATCTTAAAGAAGAGAAGGCATCCATGAAACTGAGGCATGGAGGAATGGAGGGAGGGCATTTCCAGTATGTAGGATTGCCAGTGCTAAGGCAACAAGATAAATAGGGATAGATAGTTGCTGGAGATGGGAAGAGACATAAGTCAAGGAGAGTGATAAGTTTTAAAAAAAAATGGGTTGGGGCCAGGTTGTGTAGAACTTTAAATTCCAAGAAAAGGAGTTATATTTGATTCTAGAGATGATTGTATAGGGGAATCATTTATTCGGATTTGCACTTGAGGGAAATCATTTTTGCCAAAATTGTATTGGATAGACTATAGTACTGAGATAAACTGACAAATGACTTAAGAGCAGAGGATAGAGTTAAAATGGCTGACTACTGGGTTGGGATTCAAGAAAGAGAAAAGTATATTCAGTCCATTATTCCTGTTCTCATGGACTTGTTCTGTAGGGAGAATGAGAGACCCTCAGCGAACTGAAATACTTGAGATATTGATGAGCCAGAGGAAGACCTCTAATGAGAGGTTTCTTTCTAAAGGATTTGCAGGCTTTAAGGAGGCTAAGGAATTTGGAGGTTAGAATTGTCCTTAGCAAAGTTCTACTTCTTTTTCTTTTTTTTAAACTCTTACCTTCAGTCTTAGAATCAATATTGTCTCTTGTTTTCAATTCAATGGTAAGGGCTAGACAATGGGGGCTAAGTGATTTGCCCAGGGTCACACAACTAGGAAGTGTCTGAGGCCAGACTTGAACCCAGGAACTATCAACTCTAGGCCTGACTTTCAATTCACTGGGCCACCTAGCTTCTCCCCTGCTTCTTTTTCTAAATTCTCATTATTAATCTGCTCAATATACATTCTAGAATTTTGCCAGGGATTCACATTAATTTATTCAGTGGGTAATTTTTGGAATCTACTTTCTTCTATTTTGAAATTAAAATACACACTCAACTCTAGTTTTCAGCTACTTTTCTTATTCTCCACTATTTCTCAAAGACCATTTGACAGTGGTTCTATGATCAGCATAGGCTCTTTCAGAAGCCTTAAATAAAATTCATTTGAATTTGAAGACTCATACTCATGGAAAGCATCTAGGCATTCTTTCATGAATTTCTTTTCTATCCCAAGTTTCAAATTCTCCTTAATTCTGTTTGCTTTAATCTTTCTAACTTAAAAAACATGAAACCTGATAGATGTGTTAAGTATGTCTGCTTTCTCTGTCATTTTTGTTCATTACACTAGCCATCCCAAACCACTAGAACTATCTCTCCTTTAATCTTCTTATTCAGATCATGGATATAAAGTTATTTTTCTGGTCCTGAGAAAAATAATTTCATGCATCACTTCAATCTCATCTTTATCCTTCTCTGTCTTACTCATCAATGTTTCTCCTTTGCATTCCTCTTTGGTCATATGATCCTCCCATCACTAATTAGAGAAAATCCTGACATAGGTACCTGGATGAATTTATGATCTCACTGCTGTTGCGCACTTCACCAATACACATCACAAGCCCTATATTTTTTTGGCATGGTAAGAGTCCTGGGCTCAAAGTGAGGAAGACTTGAGTTCAAATCCTGTCTCATAAACCCACTAGCACTGTGTGGCTCTAGGCAAGTCATTTTTCAGCACAATTTCCTCATCTGTAAAAGGGAGATAAGAAGAGCACTGACTTCCCAAAGTGATTGTGGGTATCATATGCACATTACTTTGTAAATCTTAAAGTACCATATAAATGCTAGTAAGCTATGATCTCTCATCCTATACAATTATTTTCTTTGCCTTTTTCTAGATCTACTAAAAAAGAAGCCTCCCCTCAGAGGCCTTCTAGCTCATTAATATCTCAAGTGTTCCATATTGCTTATGGTCTCTCTCATTAACCCAGCACAACTAGATCATCAGATTCTGTGGGGTAACAGAAAGAACAAAAACTTGGAAGAAGAGGACCCTGAATCAAGTCCCAACTCTGCTACTTTTGACCCCTTTGACCATGAGATGAACATTTCAGGGTCTCTTTTCTCCTTTACTTAGGCTAGACTAGTTGATCTCCAAATTTCTTTCCAAATCTAAATTCCAAGTGTTTTTTTTTCAGTTATATATGTCCTGTATTGTCTTTTTTATGCTTTTGGTAGGATTACTCAATTAATTCTTTTTTAAAATTTTAATTTAAAATGTATTTATTTGTTACATTAAAATTTCTAGGTATCTCCCTCTCTCCCCTCCCAGCACTAGAGAAAGCATCATTTGAGAGGTTCCTTCTCTCTGAAATTATCTTTCATCTATAATATATACAAATATATATGTACATACATATATATATGTAAATACTTATATATAATAGTTGACTGATGGATATTCAAGGAGGACTAAGACCTCTGATGTGAGGGCTTGCTGAGCCCTTCTCAGGGATGCTCATCCACCTTTGAAATCCACCTAACACTCAGCTCTCACCTGTGGCTCTAAGAATCTGTAGCATGTGCAGCAGTCACACTTTGGTAAGCCATATTGGCAGGTAGGATAAACCAGGTTGTAGGAAACTGATGGGCCACAAACCCTTTGGTGATTTGAGCTGGTGTCTACTCCAAGCACATGAAGATAGCCCCTGGTAGAATGGACAGATGAAAATAATTTGTTCCAATAGCCATGAAGCAAGTACTGTAGAGCACTTAAAGCTTAGTCAGACATTGAAGACATCAGAGTCATATATTGCATCCCAAGTCATTGACAGTCATCCTGACTTTTGTTGTGCCACCGGACTTTGATGACCCTGGAAGAAAGAATGAAGCTGATGACTCTGTACAACTCTGCCTCACTCAAACCCAATGCATGCACAAATCAAGACATACCTCGTGATGCCATTATTCCTCTGAGACAAACTACAGCTCACCAAAATGGTTAAACCATAAAAAACATTTATATCAATCATATTATGTTCCAGACACTGTGCTATGCAAGTTATAGTTATTAATTCATTTGATTCTCACAACTCTAGGAGACAAGAATTATTATCCCCATTTTATAGATAAGGAAACTGTGGCAAGCAAAGGCTAAGTGACTTGCTCTAGGTCACACAGCTAATAAGTGACTTTTGATTTGAACTCAAGTCTTTGTTACTCCAGGCCTTGTGATCTATCCACTGCATCACCTACATACTTGGTTATTTGGAGGTTGTTATCATCATTAAAATATGAACTTTAGGATGAGGACTCTGTGTGTGTGTGTGTGTGTGTGTGTGTGTGTGTGTGTTGGGAGTGCTCACTTTCTTTGTGCCCTCAGGCCTTAGTACAGTACTTGGCACATAGTAATTGCTCAATAAATTATCATTGAATAACTTATAAATGGATAATTTTTCTATTAGGAAGTCTTTTGGAGAATCATACTTCCTCACCCTTTTACTGATATGTATGTACGTATGTTTGAATAGACAACATGTTATAGTGAAAAGAGTATAAATGGGGAATTCTTTGGTTCTACCAAACAACATGTTTTTCTTTCTTAATTTTGGTCACCCCTGTTGGCATTTTCACTGACAGCCTTTCCCCATTGCCAATAGTATGTCTGCCCTTTCCCTTTGTTTCTTTGACAGCCAGCACCTGTTTCTGTGCACTATATAAAACATTCCTGTTTCTCTTGTCTGCTCCTTTTCCACTTCAAACACCTCTATGCATACTTGTCCCATTTCCAGGCTGCATCAAATACTTTCCACTGTTTACTATGGAATACATGTTCTACAAACATGAAAGACATTTGCTATTTCAAGTGACCTTTATTTCTTAAAATTATTGACTTATGTCATGAGTACCTTCAAAAAGAAATGTGTCCTCTTAAGAATTTCCCTTATTTGAGCTACTCAGACCTACTAAATTTATTCTCCTGAACCACTTGTCTTCTCCACATGCTCAACTGTATTCTTACAGAGAGAAAAAAATACTTCTCAATTTCTGCCGCCTTTGGTTCAACTGTGATTCTTCACTAGCAAACAAACCTTATTATAAAACATTATTTCAAAATTAGCTTTGATTGATATTATGAACTTACATTTAGAAAATTAATTTAAAATAACTTAATTTTACTTTTTTGTTGGAATGAGTATGGAGCAAGCTACCAATGATTTGTTCCTGTTTTCTAAAAACAGAAATCTTGACATGTCTTGTTGAATGAACTCTAGGAATCTGTAGAAAGAAATAGAGCTAGGATACCCTTGGATTTATAGAATGCCTCTTCCTCTAAGAAGCTGGTATTAATTATATTTTCCTTTTGGTGAAATGTGTGGAAATGTTTTGTTAGGGCAGTACCTCCAAAGGTAGAAACCATCCTTAGACTAGATGATCAGAATAAAGTGATCATGAGATAGAAACTCTCATCCCTTGGTTTCTTCGCCGATAACTTGAGTCTCCCAATTTCTCTATCTCTTTTTGTGGTTTCTCTTCTTCTTCTTCCCCGCCCCCACTACTTTCCCCCCTTTGTTTCTGCTCTTGTCTCCTTTTTCTCTATTTCTGGGTAATGTCATTCATCTTCATAGCTTTAGTTATTATCAATGATGACTCTGAAAACTGTATTTCTAGAAATAACTTCTCCACATCTACACTTAAATCTGCTGAATGGATCTCTCTACCTAAGTGACCTGCTACTGCCTCAAATCCATTGTGCCCAAAACTGAACTCCTCATCTTTCTCTCAAACCTTCCATTCTTCCTAACATCTCTTTCTTTGCTGATGGTCCCATGCTGTTCTCCATCATCCATACTAGAAAAATTTGGTTCCTCTTTCCACCTTACCCCTAGTAGCCAGTTACATTCTATTGATTTAAAAAAAATATCTCATGCATCTTCTTTCCTTTCTCATCTATGTAGCACAAATTCAAGCCCTCATTTATGTATGTCTCATTTGTTCTATTTCATTAGTTTTTTCATTGATTGACAATGTTTTTTATATACCACTCTCACAGTAAGTCCAATTACATCATTCCCCTTCTAAAAGAAAAAAACTGCTAAAACTCCCCCATACCAAGTAAATGAGGTCCAATTGCTTATCTTATTATTCAAGACACTTTTCAGTCTAACTTCAAATTACCCTTTCAGGCTCCCATCTCACATTATTATTCTTTACACACTCTAAGTTCAAATCACTATTTGCAATTTCCTTTATTTTGCCATCTCTGTGCCTTAAGTCATAGTGACTATTATGCTTCAAATGGACCATCTCCCATCTTGGCCTGTGGAAATTCTTCCCATCCTATAAAGCCCAACTTAGTTGTTATTTTTATCATGAAGCCTTACTTGATTCTTCACCCAAATGGAATCTCTCTTTCCTTCAGTCTCTCATATTAGTTGGTTTGTCCTCCTACACACTTATCACATTCGATTTTATTATAATTTAGTCCCTCATTTAACAATTCTACTAGAATGTAAGGAAGCTCCTTAAGTTCAAAGACTATTTAAACTTTCACATATTCAGAACCCAGTACAAGTAGACATCTAATTAATGTGTGTGTGTTGAACAATCCTGTGTGTCACATTTAGGAAGGTCATTGATAAAGTAGGTGGTTCAGGGGACAGAGCACCAGGTCTGGACTCAAAAAGACTTGTTTTCCTTAGTTCAAATCTGGTCTTAAACATTTCCTAGCTATGTGATTTTGGTCAATTTACTTGACCCTTCTGCCTCAGTTTCCTCATCTGTAAAATGAATGAAGAAGAAAATGGAAAAGATTCCAATATTTTTGCCAACAAAACCCCATGAGATGTCGTAATGAGTAAGACATGACTGAAACAAATCAAAACAAATACAAAGGAAAGTACAATCAGGGTGGTTCAGAGACTAAAGAATATGATTTCTAAAGATTTGTTAAAGGAAGTAGGAACTTTTATTCTGGAAAAGAGAAGATTGAGGGGACCCATGATTACAAATGTTCAGATACCGAAAGGTTTTTATGTAGAACAATGAGTTGTTTTATTCCCCCAAAAAATGTAGAACCAAAGGTAAAGTGTAGAAGTGTTTGGTTTTGTTTTTATTAAAGCACATTTAGGATTGATGTAATCCAAACGATTAGAGGTTTTCTAAAGTAAAATAGGCTGTGTCATGAAATAATGGGTTCTACCTTGCTAAAGGTCTTCAAAGGCCAGAGAACTCTTTAATGTAATAAAGGAGATTCTTTTGAAACTTTTGAAAAAAATTCTTTTAAATGGTTGAATTAGATAGTCCATTCTACATGTGAAATTCTGTTATTTCGTCAACAAGACAATGAATAAATAGTTCATTAGCTAAATTGGGCAGATTGTCCAAAAGCAGTCATTTCAAGGTAAACTTAGGTGGAATTTAATGAGAAGTGAAAGAATAAGAATCATGTTTCCTCAAAAATGCAGAATTGATTTTGTACCTGAACTTCATTTAAAAAAAATCTTTCATCACCACTTTAATTTCAGTATCACTCAAAATCCTTTTGGAAATGAACACTGAAAAATGTAGCAAATTAGCAAGTAGGCAGATAACACCCTGGTGAAAATGCAAGATTGGCGGGTACTATTTCATCAACAATTTAGTGTGATGTGTCCTGGTGGAGGGTGACTCCCTAACCCTGAGGTGACAATATGCAGTTATTCAACTGTTATTTGGGATGATTACCTCAGTTGATTAGAAGCAGGGAAAAAAAGTTAGATTTATATAAAAAACTTTCTTCCAAGGCCACAAACAATATATTTTAGTCCCTATCAGAAAGGTATAGTGACCAGGATTAGAAGAATAATAGCCACACTATCAGCTGCCCTGATGTGGACTGTTGCAGTCCCTTTGAGATATCAGGTTTTAAGGAAGACACTGAAGAGCTGGAAAGCATTTAGAGAGTAGTTTGAACATGGAACCTGTGAACGTGTTTGTTTGTTTTCAATATAATTCATATAATAATGTGGTTTATTTTAAATAATAATTTAATATTATAACATACTTTCAAAAAGTATATTGCAATATGATTGTTTTCCTTCATAATCCTACATATTTCATTTTGTATACTTAAACACATTTTTCTGGGAAGGGATCCATAGGTTTCATCCAACTGCCAAAAGGGGATCATTTCACAAAAATAGTTTAAGGATCTCTTAGCTAGTATAAGGTAGCATACGTGGCTTTGAGTTAGTGCCATATGTAGATCATTTGAAGAATCAGTGGATAGTCAGCCTGGAGAAGAGAAGTCGGAGAGGGTAGGATAGGTATCTTTGGAGATTTGAAGAGCTGTTCTTTAGGAGAGGGACCAGATTTGCTCGGCTTAGCCCTAGATAGAAAAACTAGGAGTAATAAGTAAAAATTATATTAGACTTGATATAGAGAAAAAATTATAATAATTCCAAAGTGACTTTGATTGCTTCAAGAGATACAAGATTCCCCTCATTAGATGTTTTCAGATAAAAGTCATCTGACCACTCAAGGGGCATTATAGATTTGATTCCTGTGTAGGCAAAGTTATACAGTCCCTGAAAAATGGAGACCTCCCAGGGTTTGTAATCCTGAGATTCTGTATGATTCCTGGACCTTACAAGTCCATGCCAATGGATAGAAAGAGATAAGGTAAAAAAGAGTGTGTGGTTTAACACAATAATCACCCCTGGAAAAACTATAAACACCTATTCTATTAACAATAGTGGTATTATCTATGTAGGAACAGTCAGAATTTATGTAACATTTTAATGTTTGTGAAACATTATAGATTTGTCAGGGCTAGATGTTGCTGTGGATAAAGTGCGGGGCCTGGAGTCAGGGAGATTCATCTTCCTGAGTTCAAATTTGGCCTCAGTCACTTACTAGCTGGGCAAGTCACTTCATCCTGTTTGGCTCAGTTTCCTCATATATAAAATAAGCTGAAGAAAAATATAGCAAATCATTCCAATATCTTTGCCTAGAAAATCCCAAATGGGGTCACAAAGAATCAGACAAAACTGTCAACTACTGAACAACAATATAGAAGTCATCTCATTTGATCCTCCCAATAACCCTGGGAAATGCATGTTCTTATTATCTTATTTAATGGGACTGAAGGAGGCTAAGTAAACTTACCCTGCATTGCACAGCTAGTCAACATCTAAGAAGGGTTTTGAAGTCAGGTCTCTCTGACTCCAAGTAGAGTCCACTTACACATTATACAACCTAGCTGCCTCTTATCTTAATACGTGAAGAATTCCCTTACAAGGGAATCATGGTTCTTACTAGATAACACAGACAGCATGCTGTATACAATGCACACAAAACAGAATTAATAGAAAAATGTAAATATGTGAAATTATTGTAAGTATTTAGAAATAAGTAGTTAATTAAATTTGTAAGTTCAATGCATATAACTTGAGATGAAAGTCAGGGTGATTTTTAATAGTCATACCCTCAATACTTGTTATTGTGAGATCTTTGTAATGGGAGCTTTAAAGATGTTAGTTAAGTTGAAGTGAAACACTAAGAGTCACATTCTTATTCAGAGATTTGGAAATAATCTGAACCTCACATAAAAAGAGAACAGTGTTTCTAGTGAATTATCTATTTTGGGGTATTATTTGCCACCAAAAGGGGGTCACTGGTAGGAATAGGAAAAGGAAGGTCACTTATTTGGGGGATAATTGGAATATTGGCTCAAATAGTTGAAATCAGAAGCATAGACGAAGAATAAAAGGGAAAGTATATAGGCATTTAGAACTAGAATTCGTACCTCAAATCTCTTGGTTTCCTCAGATAATTCCTAACCAGTGAACCATTGTTCCCTCTAGAGAACAGAGACAATATGCTGTAATAGAATGCTTAGTAATCTTGGAGTGGGGTAATACTAGGTTCAAATCTTGCTTGTGGTATTTATTATCTGTTACCTTGGATATGTCACCTAACACTTCTGAACCTCAGTTTCCTTATCTGTAAAATTGGGAAAATCTGATAAGGCATGGTATGTAAAGCATTTCCTAAATCTTAATGTTCTACTTAAATGTCGACTACTGGATTTATTTTGGTTATTAAAAATACTTGACAAAAGATTTGGGGGATTATCTGGTAGCCCTCAAAATAACACAGGTATTTTGTGGTACTAGTTGAGATATGCAAAGAGTGGTTTTGGAGTATGACATAGTTTCCAATGAAGTTTCTGCTTGAGGTCCTTTAAAGGATTTTTCTGTTTATCAGCCTGAAAACATATCTTTAGCAATTCATTAATATACTCTTGATAAAATAGCTAAAGTTCTTCACAACTCATTCTGAATCCAAGTTTTTTTTTTTGTTACCTCAACTCAGTTCTATGAGCCTGATGACCACTCAGCTGAAATTATAGAGGTGTATCCTGAGACAAGAGGAATGGTCAGTATTCTTTTGAAACTCATCTGTCTGCCACACCTCTCTTTCCAGCTGCCATGAAATCAGAGTTTCAATTATAGACCTTACGAATGATTTAAAGCAGCCAGGACTACCTTGCTTTGTTTTACTCCCAGCAACATTCACTTAGCTGGAAATTCAGATATACTTCATTTCCTAATTGCTTTTTTAAGATAGAAAAATACATTCTGTTTCCAAGATGCCATTTGTCTGGCTTGTGTTTAACTAGTGAGGGCTTAGCCTCAGGTTGGTTTAAAAGGAGGAAAAGCATCCATCTTTCCTTCCTGCTAACTAAACATTTATTTCCCAGCAACTTCTCTCCAGTTCTGCAAAGGACATGAGAAAATGTTTGATTTGAAAATCTGAGTCTGCTTTTTTGGGAGTAATTTTCTTTTTCTGACTTTGTGTCTTGAACATCCCTGTCACCAAATATCTTTTTATGTTGGGTTTTTTTAGTTGTTGTTTGCTCATTCTTTTATCCTTCTTGTGGATTGGGATTTTGAACTTACTTTGTTTGAAACAGGCTGTCTACTTTTTCAGAGAATGTCTAGGCTAATCCTGTTATGCTGATTTATAGAAGTATTTCTGGTTTCTTTCCAGGAACTCAAGAATAGCTCAAGTTTGGGACCTGCAAGTTTTCAATGATCCCAAAGTGTTTTGATTCAGAGTAAAATCTGATTTCTGTCTTCCTGGTCTGAAATCTTCAAATTCCTGGCCTGGCCTTATATCTGAGCAATCAGCTTCCCCTTGGTTGAAGTTCCAGTAGACCACTTCTGGACTCAGTCACTACTGGCCAGATGGAAACCTCTTCTGGTTCAGAGAGACAGATCCAAAGACTCCCTTTCGATGGTTATTCCACTACAGGTTTCAAATTGAGCTAGAAGCTAGAACTAAGACCTTGCTAAGGTAAGAGCCACATGATTGCTGCTTGCCTATGACTTTGCTTCTTGTTCAGTACATAGCTTCAGGCCTATGATTCATCTAAGTTCTAGAAGCAAATCCCTTCCTCATTATTCTTTGACCCAGAACTGTGCAAGAAATAACTACCACTTGGCACCTATTTCTGTAAAATGTACAATATCACGTCCCTCTATGCAGAATCTAGGATCTCTTCTTGCCTTGGTGACTGAATTCTTTCTGAACCAGAATACTTGCATAAACAATTCAAGTTAGACACTGTCTCCAGTGCTGGCAGGCCTCTCTGTCTTCCTATGTCAACCTATATTAAAGAAATGACTCATTGCGATTTTTTTTCTTGGATTTCCCAGTTAGGATTTAGTCTGTCAAATTCTCTAAATGTGCATGGAATAGTTGTATGGTAGAGCTCAGAATAATAGTTCTATTATTTCTCTCCATAATATTTCAAAAAGTCCTGACATTAGTTCAGAAATAACATCTTTCAGTTTTTTCATTATATAAGAATATATGACGTCTGGTACTAATGACATGAACTCACTCATGGCAGCTATCTCCTTGCCATTCAGATCATATCACGGATTACTTTGGGTTTTAACTCCCAATTTGTGAACTTCATGTGGTCCTTTTTAGTCCAAACATCATTTATAAGAAGTTCTAGTCAAGTTGGCTACTGAATGGAGGCAAGCACCAAATCAAATATGTATCCAGAAATCCAGAGACAGACTACCATAACTTCTTTCACAGCCAAACTACACACACACACACACACACACATACACACACACACACACACACACACACACACACACACAAATTAGCCAGTGGCCCATCAGAAAGAGGAAAGGAGACCACCAGCAAAATCAATACCAGCGTAGGCAAATAAGCCCCAAACCTCCCAGGGTTGTGAGAATAGTCAGAAACACATAGCCTGCACAGCTCTCTGTCTTGAGATAATAAGAGAGGGTACTACTCAGAGAAAGCTGAAAGATACTTGTAAACCAATGGTGGGGCCACTAGGAAGGAGTAATGACAAGTACAGTATAGCAATACTCAAACATCAGTAACTCAGCCATGTAGGGACTCCAAGATTCCTTGTGTCTGTCCTAAGACATCATAGAGATCTTTGAAGATCCGACGCTGAACCTCAAAAACACAAAGACAGTCTAACCTATATAAAAATCCAAATCTAATATTTACCTCTGAAGGTAGAGCTCAGCACAAAAAACAAGAGCTCTCAGAATGAGACCAAGAACAGAATATATAGTACCATCCAAGAGTGAAGCAGATTTGAGCCTAGGCCTGACACAATTCCCCTAATTCAGGAAATGAAGCTAGAGAGAAGAGAAAATCAAAGAAAACACTGACGTGTACCAAAAAATATTGCAAATAGAGAGACTCAAAAGAAAGAAAAAGTAACACCATAATAATTGCAAGCAAAGACTTAAAGGATAAAATGGATTTTCCACAAGGATTACATAATTATCAAAAGAAATGAAGCAAGAGATTAAAGAATAATTTAAAACTCTTGAGGAAAGGCTTGGAAGAAAAATAAGTATCTAAGAAGATAAAGTGATAAGCCTTATCTAAGTAATGAAAACTCTGGAATTAAAATAGACCAAACAGAAATCAATGACTTATTAAACAGTAAAAAAATAGAATTTAAAGATTAAAAAACAAAGACTATAAGATATATGATATAAAAAACAACTGACCTAGAAATCGAGAAGAAATATTTTTTTTAAAAAAATACTCTATTATCTATATATGAAACTAAATATGCATATAAAGAGACTGGATACCATTTTTTAAAGAAATCACAAATGAAAACTATCCAGATCTATTTGAACCAGAAAATAAGGTGAAGATAGAAAGAATACGCCAATTGTTTTCTGAATTCCAAAAGGAAAATTCCCAGGAATATCATAAATAAAATTCAGAATTCCCACATTAATGAAAACATATTGTAAGCATCCAGAAGAAAGTAATTCGAATACCAAGATTCCATTGTCAAGAACACACAAGACACAGAAGTGTCTACTAAGAACCCCAAGGCACAGTGGAATCTATGGCAAAAGGTAGAGGCTTACAACCAAGAATTACTTCCCTGCAAAACTGAGTATAATCCTGCAGATATGGGGCTGGGGAATGGGGGGAGGGAGGTGCAGAAATGAATCCTTAATGGACTTTCAAGAATTTAGGATGCAAGATCTGAGCTGGATTAGAAATTTAAAATGTAAAGCTAAGGAAAACGGAAAGGTAAAACCATTTGAGCAGAAAGGTCTGTGTGATGATGTGATATAAACACATTAATGGAGAAGAATAAAAACAAGTATCCCTTCAGAATTTTACTTTCTTTAAAGGATATTAAAGTCATTAATAAGAAAAACATAAAACCTGGGGCTGGATTGTTTTTATTTTAAGAATGTGAAGGGGAAAAAAGAAGGGAGGGTAAAAGCAAAATATCAGAAAGAAGGAAGAAGGTACTAAGCACAGGGACATAAGGATAAAAGTCAACATATTTTTGCAGTTATTGCACACTTCAAAATACGACCAAATGCCAACCAACTGCATACTACTATAGTCCTACTGAAGAAAGGGAAATGTTGTACATTTATTAATATCATCATTCTGCAAGATCTAGTCAAGCTTGGAACTCACGCATCATCATTATCCTCTGCTTCTCTGATTAGAGGATAGAGTCATGAACTCCAAAACCTCCATTTAAGGAGGGAGTTCAGAACAGAGATCTCATTTCTCACTTGGCTGAACTACATTGAGATTCCTTCCCAAATTAGATGCCTTCTCTTCCTTTTCAACTTCCTTTTTTTGGGGTGTTGCCTTCCCCTATGAGAATGTAAACTCCTTGAGGTCAAGAGCTGTCTCTCTTAGCATACTGCCTTGCATATGGTAGGTGCTTAATAATCCTTATTGACTCTTGACTGTCATACCTTTTTTGTTATCCCTTTTGGCATTCATAATGTCTTCAACTCAAGTAGTCCAAAGTAGATTGAAGATACAATAAGAGGGAAATATAATTTTCACCTTTCAGGTCAGCTCATTTGTGCCCAAATCCTCCCAACTAAATTAGAAACTCATCTCAAGGCCGCCAATGAAGAAATTTTCACCTCTAAATATCCAAAGCAAACTTTTTAATTTCTTTTGACCTTAAACAGAACCCCACTGCCATTTTCTATTAAAATAGAAATAGTAGTAATTTCAAAATGTTGGTGCTCTGATGAGCCAGAAATATAGAGTAATAAAGTCTCAAAAATAGATTTGGAAGGGAATTTAGAATTAGTCTCATCCAACCGAGTTGTTTAGAGAAAGAAAACTGATAGGTATAAAGTGATCTGCTTCAGGTCACACAAGTAGTAAAGGAAAGACCTGCGATTCAAATTCAAGTCTTCTGTCTTGAAAATCAGCACTTGAGTTTGTTTCACTTAAGACTATAGAGTCATAGATTTAGAGCAGTGGTTCCCAAACTTTTTTGGCCTACCGCCCCCTTTCCAGAAAAAATATTACTTAATGCCCCCTGGAAATTATGAAACTATTTATTGAACTCAGAATAGAATGTAATACAAAAAAAAGTGTGGCCATCACCGCCTCCCTGGATTGCTGCAGCACCCACCAGGGGCGGTGGCACCCACTTTGGAGATCACTGATTTAGAGCTTGTCCAACCCCTCATAAAAATGAGGAAATTTAGATCCAAAGAGATTGTTACTTTACTGATATACCTCAAATAGCAAGTGTTAGAGATAGGATTTGAACCTGGATCTTCTTGACTCCAAGTTCAGCACTCTTTCCACTACACTGCTTACTTAGTTTGGTTCCAGAGGGCAGAAGTAGGAGCCAATAGACATTTCAAGGAGAAAAATTAAGGTTTAATATCAGGAAAAACTTTCTGGCAATTCAAGATTTCCAAAAGGGGAATGGGCTGCATTGAGATATGATAGGTTCCCCATCACTGAAAGTCTTCAAGCAAAGGCTGGGTATGTTTTATTGAGGTTTCCTTTTGGGTAAGCATTGGGCTTAGTTAGCTGCTGAAGTCCCTTCCAACTCAAACCTCCTGATTCTGTAACTATTCACTGTACCAAACTTATTCACATTAGGATAACATAGTTTGATGAAACAGTAGAGGCACCTTTATTCTTTCCACACAATCACTTGCGTCGTGATTTTACAGGCCTGACCTATTTTTTTACTGCAGTGCTGTTAGTAAAAAGAGAATGGATTCGAATTCTATGATGTCACCCTCATTTGCTGGGAGCCCTTCTACTCAGCATGATGTCTCTCAAGGAAGGACAATGTCCTTGATTCACAGGATCTGCTGTGGCCAGGCATTAGTGCAGTTGGATGATTCTCTCTGCTGCTTCTTTCTCCAACAGTGCTATTGTTGAAAATCCTGCTCAGGCTTTGGCAATCTGCTGTGGTTCATTCTGAATACTCTCCAGCACTGGCAGCTCCTGTCCTTTTGCAAGTCATTATTCTTGAAGCCTCTTGGATTCAGTCAGTGTGTGGGGATGCTTCCTAGAGTACATGACTGTTTCCTGTGCCCAGGTATTCAGACATTCTTTGCAAATTACTTTAGGAGAGGGTTTAAATCTTTGAAACCTGAAATTCTTACTCCAGACAGATGGTGAATTACAGAATTACAGAAGTTAAGAGTTAGAAACAATCTCAGTGTTCACCTTATCCAATTCACTCGTAAAGGAATTCCTACTCTAACTTACCTGCCAAGTGGTCAGTCAGCATCTGCTTGAGGACCTCCACTCAGAGCTTACTCATGTTAGGTCCTCTGATTCCTCTTATTTTTTAACTAAACAAATATTGCATTTTTGTATAGACATTTGTGAATAGAGATTAAGTATTTCATTTATGTAAAGACACTTGAGGCAAAATGTTTTACTACTGACTCCTTTCTTAGATTTTTTTTATCTCCTCTGAATTTGTGGGCCCCTCCAGCATCTACTCTTTGTTGGCTATTCTTTATCATACCTAACTTGGAAATTCTCTGTGAAGGGACGTTTATGTGTTGTATGTTTGCATACTTACATTCTCACACACATATATGTGCCATCTTCTCCCTTATCTTTGTTAATTTAAAGCTCCTTGATTAGATTCTTGTGACAACTAGCAAATATTTTCTTACTATTCTTTTTCAGGATAATAAGTCTTTGGCCATGAATCTGCCTACCTAATATTGTAAGAAGCTGAGTATAATATTCTATTCTCAGATGCAACATTCTTAACTGACTATTCATCTCTCAAATTATTTTTTCTCTTTTTTATCCTGTGTCTTCAATAGGCAAAAGTGAGGAAAACATAAACTGTTCCCTAAGAGTCTTCAGTTTCCTGCCAAAGACTTCATGTAGATCACCAATATTCCTTAATATATCCAAAATGTATTCTACCATTTATATTGCTCAATAGTTTATCAATTGTTTCCAAATCTTCATGACCCCATTTGAGGTTTGTTTGTTTGACAAAAATGGTGGAGAGATTTGCCATTTCCTTCTCCAGCTCATTTTACTGATGAGGAAACTGAGGCCAGGTTAAGTGACCTGTCCAGGATCACACAGCCAGTACGTCGTGTCTGATGCCAGATTTGAACTCATGAAGATGAGTCTTCATGATTCCACTGAGCCACTTAGCTGCCCACAAAACTGCCATTACCATGTCAGAAACAAATCACAACTGGGAGTTAGAAGATGCATTATGACTCAAAGATATTCATTTGACAAGTATGTCTTCAATATCTACTTTGTGTCCAGAGTAGTTTAAGTCTTTCCTCGTCTGTAAGTGTAGCCCAGCTGAGATTTCTACTTCTTGTTTCTCAGAGATAGGAGTTGTTACTCTATGTTGCCTTGAGCATATTGAGTGTGTTTAAGCTTCTGAGTGACACCCCTAACCAACCCCAGTTATAGAGTGTTGTTGCTCAGTCATTTCAGTAGTGTCTGATTCTTCATGACCCAATTTGGGATTTCCTTGGCAAAGATACTAGAGTGGTTTGCCATTGCCTTCTTTAGCTCATTTTACAGATGATGGAATTGAAGCAAAGTGACTTTCCCAGGGTCATACAGTGAGCAAGAGTCATCCTCTGAGGCTGATCAAGTTCCTGGAGATCATGAAAATTGTGGTCATAATTTTGAGAAAATTGTATTAATAATTATATTAATCTGTATTAATTGTATTAATTTTAAGCTATATGCAGTGTAACTTAGTGAATAAAGAACTGGGTTTGGAATTATGAAGCCCCATATTCAAATTCTGTGTCTCACACCAACTTGCTGTGAGACCCTGGGTAAATTACACAATCTCTGTATGCATCTGCTCTCCAGAGGTCACTTGTTAACTGTGTGACATTGGCCTAGACACTTAGAATCTCTGGGACTCAGTTTTCTCTTGCACAAATTAAAGGAGTTAGACTAAGATCATCTTTCCTATTCTAGATCTGCATTCCAATAATCCTGAGTGAAATATGTATTGAGGGTAAGATTTCCTTGAAATAGCAGATGTTCTTTAAAATATAATTCATTATTGGTGATATTTGCTACAACTTCAATATTTCTAGGATGTATTATTTCATCAGTATGGGTACTTACTTCCTTGACTTACTGAAAGTGATAGAATTTTATATATAGGCTTTGAGAATTTCTGGAACCAAAAAAATAATCACCCCAAGTACTCTACCAAAAAAATAGAGGCTATTTTTCCCTTCTTTACATTTCAGTCCCTTTTGGCATTATCCACCATTACTTCTTCCTTTATATCAGCCCCTGAGAAAGAGATTGCCTTCCTCACCAAAACTGACCCATTGACATTTTATTTTTGATCCCATCCCCTTGTTTCTTTTCCTAGAGCTCATCCTAGTCACCATCCCAATCTTTCTATCTTCAATGTCTCCCTTTTAAGTGGCTTCTGGTTGGATCTCTACTCAGCTATCAAGGTGACCTGTTAAAGTGCTGTTCTGGCCATTTCACTTACCTAGTTAACAATTTCCAGTGACTCTATATCATCACCAGGATGAAATTTTAAAATTCTCTGATTTTCGAAGACTTTCATAATCTTGCTACCTCCTATTTGCCTTCTTACACCTTCTTCCTTACTCCACCAACATACACTGTGATCCAGTGACACTAGCCTTCTTATTTCTTTCTCCCATAACACAAACAATTGCTAAACAACGCATTTTTCCTGGCTGTCCCCCATGCCTGGCATTCTCTCCCTCTTCATCTTCTTCTGACCTCTCTGAATTCCTTCAAGTCCCAGCTAAAATACAATGTTCTACAAGATGCTGTTCCTGCTTTCCCTTAATACTGATGCCGTCCCTCTGTTGATTATTTCTAATTTAGCCTGCCTGCTTCATAGTTGTACATAATTGTTTGCCCATTGTCTCCCTCATTAGACTGAGCTCCCTGAAAGCAAGAATTTTTTGTTTCTTTTGAGGTTTTTTTGCCCTTTTTTTGGTTCCTAGAAGATAGCACAATGCCCAATACAGAGTAAATACTTAATAAGTGCTTTCTGAATGAAGGTCTGACTCCTACTGCTTGCAGGCAAATCTAGGTATCCCACATCACTGAGAAACTTGATTCTACTATCCCCTCTATCATCCTTTCACAGCTAGATTCTTAGAAAAAGCTAACTTCATTCTCACTTTTCAATACCTTGAAATCTAGTTTCTTTTTTTTTTTTTTTAAATAATAACCCTTACCTTCCATCTTGGAATCATTACTGTGTATTGGCTCCAAGGCAGAAGAGCGGTACAGGCTAGGCAATGGGGGTCAAGTGACTTACCCAGGGTCACACAGCTGGGAAGTGTCTGAGGTCAGATTTGAACCTAGGACCTCCCATCTCTAGGCTTGGCTCTCAATCCACTGAGCTACCCAGCTGCCCCCTGAAATCTAGTTTCTAATCTCATTACTAAATTGAAATTGATTTCTTCAAGTTACCAATGTGCTCTTAATTTCTAAATTTGATGGTCTTTTCTCAAATCTTTTTTTTTCTACGTTTAAGACTGTTGATCATCTATGCCCTTTGGATGTTCTCTCCTCTCTGGGTTTTTGTGACACTCCTGTCTTGGTTCTACTCCTACCAGTATGGCCATTCCTTTTAGGTCTCCATTATTGTGTCATCTTTCGTAATTGCCCATTAAGTTCCAGGTATAGTAAAGATTCTGCTCTGGTCTTCTTTTCTATCTCTATTTCAATTTTCATCTTCTCTCTCTGTCTTTCTATTTTTCAGTCTCTTTCACTGAATATATGTGTATATGTATATATATATATATATATTCTCACACACATATAGACATATATATACATGTGCATATGCATATGACTATGTATTTTTATCTCTATTCAAATATCTTTCCCAAGTTTATATATAGTCTTTTCTAAACTATTAAGCCAATATCAACAATAGCCTATTGTATGTTTCTCATTGAATGTCCTCTAGACATTTCAAAATTCCTATGTACAAAAAAAGATGATTCTGATGATTCTGATGATGATCTCTCTAAAACAACAAGTTTCAAAGAAGATGCCAGCCTAAAAATGGTAGAAATTCCTATCTGGAAATGCTGTTCAGCAGTTAAATAACAGGCTCACTCTCTCTAACAAAACAAAATAAAGAGAATCTAATTTCTAGGGTATTTCAACATCTTTCTATTTCTTTTTTTTAAAACCCTTTCCTTCTATCTTGGAATCAATACTGTGTATTGGTCCCAAGGCAAAAAGAGTGGTATGGTCTAGCCAATGGGGGTTAAGTGACTTGCCCAGGGTCACACAGCTGGGAAGTGTCTAAGATCAAATTTGAACCTAGGACCTCCCATCTCTAAGCCTGGCTCTCAATCCACTGAGCTACCCAGCTGCCCCCCTCCCAATTTCTTATTCTATTCAATCACAAAGTAAAAAAAGGCTCAAGAAGTATCTAAAAATCCAGATTTTTCAAAAGATACAAATAACATTCTCTAATAATTGTGCCCTAGGAAAGCAATATTTTCTTATTCTTTATCATACAAAGGTGACCTTGAGTTCTCCTTATAGTTAAATCATCATAGAGGAGGAAAAAATATTTTTCATATTATGTGTGAAGTACAAGTTTTTATGTTCAAAGTGATGAACACATTTGAAATTATGTTTCATTATATGTCATAAGGTCAATTTGGATGTTTTAGCACAGTCACTCCTTATTTATGTTGGAAGAAATTCACATCCCCCAATTCATAGCTGAAATCTCAGAAGACTTTGTTGGCTTTGTACTTGTTTCTCTGTGTAACACCCCTCCTTCTCTCTCTTCCATGACCCTATTTTTCACGACTCACCTTAAGTATAATCTCTCTTATTCATGTTCCCCAATCCCTTTTCTCTTTATTCTAATGAGAGATTCTGGGCAATAGAAAAATATAGAATTGGAAAAACTGAACAAACTACAGCTATTTAGAACTTAGGAGTTGAGGAAAGCATCATATGGAAAGACAGCATTTGAGCTGATGCTTTGCATGAAACTGAGCTTGACAGTTCATTTAGTTTCCTCATATAGAGGCACACTGCTGGGTGTGAAGATATTCTCTCCCAGAATGGAGGAAGAGGAAACATATGACAAATGGAAATACATATGGTCCACTATGACATAACTGGCATGATTACAAATACTACAAAAACATTGTGAATGATCATCTTGAAAGATAACTAAAAAGTTGGACCAAATGTAAACTCTCAAAGTGCCAGAACAGACATATTTACAGTGGATTAAATAGGCATTTTGTTGATACTTTTCGTCCCAAATCTGGATTTTGCTTTAACCCTTAAACAATTACTTAATGTATCATAAAATCAAAGGTGTAAAGGAATTCTACAGATTATCTAACTCAACACTGGCCTTTTAGAGATGAGGACATTGAAGTTGAGAAGCTAGAAAATCACAAAGATCACAAATTTAGAAAAGGAAGGGAATTTCAAGGTCATCCAGTTCAAATCTCCTTTTTAAAAAAAATAGATAATGAAACTAGGGATCAAAGAGAGTAAACAATGTGCTGAGATTGCACAGGTAGTAAACAGAAGAGTTGGGATTTCAATTCAGGTTTTCTAAATCCAAGTCCAGCATTTTTTCTGCTGAAGCACAGTGACTTGTCTAAAGTCATAGAGCAAAGAACAAAATCATAGAATTTCAGAATGGTAAGAAAATTTAAAGTCCATGTAGTCCAATCCATTCCCCCTAAAGAAAATCAACCATATTATACCCCTTAAGTGGACACTTAGCCTTTGCTTGAAGACTTCATTTGAAGGAGATTCCACTAAGATCTCAAGATGATTCATTTTGAGGAGAGTTTTAAGAGTCCGGAAGTTTTTTCCTGACACCAAGGTTATCTTTGTCTCTTTGCAACTTCTCTCTTTCTTGATTCTTCTCTCGGGGGCCAAACAAAACAAAGTTGAATCCCTACTTGGTACACAGTAGTAAAGGACCTAGTGTTTTACAAGCCCCCAAATCCAAGCTTTTGAAAGAACTTATTATTCTTCAAAAGCTGCTGGGAAAATTGGAAGACAGAATGGCAAAAACTAGACATAGGCCAACCTTCCCATATACCAAGGTAAAGTCAAAATGGATGCGTTATTTACAAATAATGGGAAAATACCAAAAACAAATTAAGGGAAGACAAATAGTTTACCTTGTCAGAACTGTGGATAAAGGAAGAAGTTATGACTAAACAAGACATAGAGAACATCAGGAGATATATAGCTTTGACTACATTAAATTAAAAGGGTTTTGTTAAAAGGGAAACAACAAATTGGGGGAAATTTTATAACAAGTATGTCTGACAAGGAATTTATTTCCTCAAATATATGGAGAACTGAGTAAAATTTATAAGAATACAAAGCATTTGGGGGTAGCTCTGTGGCTCAGTGGATTGAAAGACAGTCCTAAAGACGGGAGATCCTGGGTTAAAATCTCAAACACTTCCTAGCTGTATGACTTTTGACAAGTCAGTTAAATCTGTTGCTTAACCCTTAGCACTTTTCTGCCTTAGAACCCATACATAGTATTGATTCTAAGATGAAAGTAAACAGGCAATTTTTAGATAAATTAAAACTATCTTTAGTCCTGTGGGAAAATGTTCCAAATCACTATTAATCAGAGAAATGTAAATTAAAGCAACTCTGAAGTGCTACCTCACACTTATCAGATGGGTTAATATGACAAAAAAGAAAAATTATAAATGTTGGAGGGGATATGGGAAAATTGGGAAACTATATAGTGTTTGTAGAGCTACAAAACTGATTTAATGATTCTGGGGAGCAATTTGGAACCATGCCCAAAGGACTATAAAACTGTAGACCTTTTGACTCAGCAATACTGCTACTAGATCTATATCCCAGAGAGATCAAAGATGTGGGGGGGGGGGGGAGAAAGACCTACTTATACAAAAATATTTTATAGTAGCTTTTTTTGTAGTGGCAAAAAAAAACTGGAATCTGAAGGGATGTCCATCAATTGGAGAATTGCTGAACAAGCTGTGGTAATAGATTGTAATAGAATACTGTTGGGCCTAAGAAATGAAGAATAAGATGATCACAAATATGAAACGATGCAAAGTGAAGTGAGCAGAACCAAGAGAACATTATATTCAATAAGAACAATAAAGCATGATGATCATCATTGAATGATAGCTATTAATAGCAATGCAAGGATCTGGGACAACTCTAATAGACTAATGATGAAAAAAGCTATCCACTAAAAGAAGGAACTGATGGAGTCTGAATGCAGATAGAAGCATACCATTTGTCACTTTATTGCCTTCATGAATTTTCCACTACTACAAGTGAAATGTATATGCTTTTACAATCTTATGAATATGGAAATACGTATTGCTGTACAATTACATCATATTACCTGCCATCTCAGGGAAGACAGAGGGGTTAGAGAGAAAGTGAGAACATGGATCAAAAATGTCAGGAAATAATTATTAAAATTGATTCTACATGTAATCTTGAAAAAATATAAAACATAAAACAAAAAAATTACCACTTCAGATCAGGAGGTAAGTAGCACTCTTCATCATCAGTTCTCTACATTCATGGTTGGTCACTGCACTGAGTAGAATCCTTATGTCTTTCAAAGGAGTTAGTCTTTACAATGATGCTGTTTTGTATAAATTATTCTCTTGCAGTTTTTTTCTCCACATTTCACTCCAATCAGTTCCTACAAGTCTTCTCAGATTTCTCTAAAACTATCCATTTCTTTATTGTTATTTCTTTTTTGTTCAATTTATTTTTAATTGTTTGTTTTATCATTTTAGAATAACAAAAATTCACCTTCATTTCCTCCAGAGCCAACATTAAAAAAGAAAAATAAAGCCAACGTGTTGTTGTTGTTGTTGTTTTTAACCAACGTGCATAGACAAACAAAAAATTTCTGAATTATCCATGGCCAAAAATGTGTGTGCTTAAGTCTTGATCCTAAGTCTATCATCTCTTTATTAGTAAATGAGTAGCATGTTTCACCATGAGTCCTCCAGAAAATGGCTAGTCGTTGTGTTTGTCAGAGTCCTTGAATTTTTCAAAGTTGATAGTCTTGACAATGCTGTTATAAATTATTCTGATTCTATTTACTTTCTGCATTAATTCATACAAATCTTCCTAGGTTTCTCTGAGATTATGTCCTTTATCATTTCCTATAGCACAGTAACATTCCATCATATTCATATACCATAATTTATTCAGTCATTTATATGTTGATGGACACACTCTTGGTTTCTTTGGTTTATCACCACACCAGAAAAACAAAAAACAAACAAAACAAAATACTACAATGAGTATTTGCGTACATTTTTAAAAAATTAGCAAGCATTTGTAAGTACCTATTACATGCCAGGCAATTCACAAATATTTCATCCTCACAATAATCCTAAACTGTATATGCTATTGGTATTCCCATATCCCATCTTTTCATCACAAATGATTGAAAGTCTCATATTCTAATTTTCTCTGTGGGATAATATTTAGTTTTCTATTGTTGGTTGTATTTTTATTTTGCATTTGGAACATTGTATTCCAAGATTTTGTTTTCTTTAAGGTAGTTGCAGCATAGTCTTTGTGTAAAACTGACTGTTCTTTGGTAAGTGAATTATTTCTTTTTGAATCTCTGAACTGTTTTTCCCCCCTTTAAACAAGAAGTTCTGGATTTTGACTATGATATCTCTAAGTTGTTGTTTTTTTTTTTAATTTGGGTTTTTTTAAGAGGTTACTGATGATTTTTTTTTATTTGTTGTTGTTTGCTCCTAAAGGATCTGGCCAATTTCTTTTGTGATTGTTTAAAAAATGATATTCCATTTTTTGTTTATTTGTGGTTTTCAGAAAGTCCTGTTATGAATAAAAATTGATCTGGAGGCTATATTACCAGATTTATAAGTATTTATTAGGAAAGAGAGAAATATTAAGAGATAGAGAGAGGGAAAAACCTTTCTAGATTTGATTCTCCATTTTGCTGGATGAGTTAAGCAACTGCTCAGAGCCAAGATAAGCTAGCTCCTGGACAGCTTCAAGAGAGAAAAAAATACCAGCCATTAAGTACCAAGCACAAAAATCCAGAAATAGATTCCACTTCCCACATGTGTTTAAAAACCCTGTCAGCTCTACCTCAGTGGCCATGTTCCACTGGCTCTGCCACATTGTCACTCAGGCCTCCTGTCCTCACAGTGAACCCAGGAGTCTGGCTTTCCAACATGCCATGTGACTTTGTGACTCTAGGTTCCTACTCTTGATGGTGCTAGACTCTCCTTCCTCTCTTACTGTTGGATTAACTGGTGTTTGGTCTGACCTCTCTATAGTCTATGTTCCATTGCCTCTGCAAGAGTTTTCAGAAGTTCCAAATAATCTAAATTCTTCCAGAGTTTATCACTACAGTTTGTAAATATTTTACAAATAAATTTATTCACTCATATCAATAATATTGCATAGTACATTTTATGCTATACTGGATGAGTAGAATGACCTGGAATCAAGAAGATGTGGATTTTAGTCTCATCTCAGAAACAAAATGCCTGACCAAGTGCAAGTCACTTAACCTCTCAATGCCCCAGGAAACTGTAAGACTAAAAGTGATGGACTAATTATATCATTTGAGCAACATCAAAACTCTTCCCTTCTAAGATTTTCTACATTTCAAAATTATAGGTCCAAACCAAAATAGTCATAATAACAAGTATGAGTACCTCAGAATATTTTAATATCTTCAAATGCATTGGCAATAATTAATTATATGAGAAGTACTGGATTTCCAAGGGAACAAAATCAGAATCGGCTGAATTTTATCTTTCAAATTAACAACTGCCTGTGAATATGAGGCCATCCTAAATCAAACATTATATCTGCAAGCTACATTTCAACAGGACATACACATACACACACATGCACACACAGATCTTGGCATCATTTTTGGTGTTCTATTACTCTCATTCTGGCATGCAATAGCTATTTTCATGCAACCCTTCTCTTGATCATTACTAGTCACCAAGATGTTGACAGTAACTGACAACTGTTTAAATAGAAAAGGGGAAAATCTCCATACTAAGGAACATCTATTGAAAAATTATCTTTTGGACCACTTCAAACTAATTTTATTTTTGAAATAGATGTAGCCAATTTCTTTTAGTTCTTATTCTTTGGGATTGTAAGGAAACCCCAAGCTACCTAAAAATACTTTTTAATATCCTAAAAATCTTAGGGTCCAGAAAAGAGAAAGATGTGTGATATGATACTGGTTGTCAAATTAAATTAGAAGCTTGACTTATGTTTCAGATGGAGTCATTAGTCTTCTGAGAGAAATGTCATCATCAATAATAAGGATTTTAAAGAGCTACATTAAAAGCTCCTGTATCGTGAATGATAGTCCCAGATGGATAATCACAATCTGAGTTGAAAAATATGACCTGGGATGACACCTTCATTCGTAGTCATAAAACTATCTTCAAGAGCAAGATCTATTATACATGAGAAAATTTATTAGCTGTCAGCATTAGACTATTAAAAGCTATTTGGGAATCTGACTTTCAAAATTCTTGCTTCTCTCTGAGTTTAATAGAGAATGCTCAGATTTTCATAGGGTTATGTGAACTTTTAAAATATAATTTCCTATTGTATATCTAACCTGGTACAAATAAGATTTAGATTAAAATATGAAATACTTGGAAGTTTATGTCATTTTTCTCACAACAAAAGGCAGATAGGCATTATTATTCATTTTTGTAAATAAGAAATCTCAGGCTCAGAGAAAGTAAATTACGTGTCCAAGGTTACTAAACAAGTGACTAGCAGTGCTGGAGCTCAAATTCACACTTCTGATTGTGAATTTCCTATTCTTTTAAGGATGCTACAAACAGGTAGATACTCACAAAAAGTGTTATATTACGTTATCATAGGCCTCAATTACTCAACGGCTCATTCATTTTGCATATTATCCAGATACTTTCACTCTCCATTTGTTCTTCATAAATTTTTTAAAAATTCATAGTTTATTCAAATCATAATCTCAGTAAGAAGCTTAAAATGACACAATTTCTACTAAAGCACCATGAGGAAACAAAGGAAACAGGATAAACAGATAAAGAACAAGAGATCAGAAAAAATGCAGTGTATATAAAACTTGTCAAAACAAGTCCTTATGCTATTGTGTTTTATGACATCATAAACTGTTTATTTTAAATAAAGCCATTTATTTGGGCTTTATCCAGCTTAAAAACATTTGGACTTTATATTGAATTTAGCTTATATTTGTTCAAAATGCTTCTCTTCCTTTAAAATGAAAACTAGACTGAAGAATACACTGGTAAAATGAAGGACACCAGGAATTTCACACTGAAGAAAATAGCTCAAAAACATTTTGTAGCATTATTGCTGCAGAAATCATTACAGAAAACAGAACAAGAAAAATACTCTAGGAGAATTTATCTTTCTTCTTTTATGGAATGTACATTGGAAAAGATGATTTTATTGACATGTTGAAGAGAGTTTGAATTACATTGTACACAGAGACTGATACATTATGGCACAATCAAATGTAATAGACTTTTCTATTAAAAGCAATGCAATGATCCAGGACAATCCAGAGGAACTTAGGAGAAAGAATGCCATCCACATCCAGAGAAACAACTGTGGGAACAGAAATGCACAAGAAAAACATAGGATCAATCACATGGTTCGATGGGGATGATTGGGGTTTTTATGTTAAAAGATCGCTCTACTGCAAATATGAATAACATGGAAATAGGTTTTAAACAATGATACACGTATAACCCAGTGAAATTGCTTGTCAGCTTCCTGATGGGGGAGAAAAGAGTGGAAAGGGGGAGGAATCATGAATCATAGAAACATGGAAAAATATTCTAAATAAAAAAAGAGTGTGTGAATTAAATATCTAGGGGACCGCAAACCTAGTCCAATCTCTTAAGGACTCATCATAAAAGTCACAGAGTCAGATGTCTGCAATGCCAGCAGGCAGCCAGATTCTTGATCATCAAAAGTCCTGGAGGGCAGGGAAATATGATGATGAAGGCCATTGGCCAATTAAAGGATCTGGGAAAGGAGCTTTGACAAGGTTTGGAAAGCCAGTTCAGGAAGCTTGGTTATTCTCCTGTCCCTCTTTCTGGTTTGGCTCTCTCTTAAGCCATCTTGGTGGCTCTTATCTCTCTTGACACTGGAAGGAACCACACTGGGAATCCGGGACATAATCTTACTTTAAGTTAGAAAGACTAGAAACCTTATTTCTCTCTTTCTTTCTCTTTACTAATAAATACTTATAAATTTAGTATAAAGTCTCCAAGATTAATTTTTATTTATAACAATAGCAAATAAAACTCTTGTAATTTAGTACTAAAAATACAGTTGTTTACATCTTCTAATTTATATGGAATATGAATTTTTTAAAAATAATATGAGGCACGATTCATACCAGTAATACCTTTTACAATCGATTTATCTGAGCAGCTCAGGCATGCAGATCTCGACCCCTGAATTTCCCCCTCTCTGACCATAATTTGTTGTCCTTCTACTCCTCTACTTCTTCCATAACTACTTTCACCTTCTTTGTGACCTTCCTGTCTTCCATTTTTCCTTATTTTGCTATATTCCCACCTATCAGATATCTGACCTCATTTCCATACCTACTCATTCTTGACCTTCTGTTGAGCTGCACCTTCTTTTGTACCCTCAAATTTCTTGTTTTCTTTACCTTCTAATTAAATAAGTCAATTAACCAATCAATTGATTGGTTACCAAACATTTTTTAAGGTCTTTGCAAGTTGTCAAGCACTAGACTCTGGATATAAAAACAAAAATTAAACAATTACTACCTTCAGTGAGGGGCAATTAGGTGATATAGTGGATAAAGTTTTGGGCCTGAAGTCAAGAAGACTTGAGTTCAAATATGACCTTAGTTACTTGCTAGGTGTGTGACCCTGGGCAAGTAACTTAACTCTGTTTCTCTCAATTGCTCATCTGAAAAATAAGTTGGAGAAGGAAACGGCAGACCACTCTAGTATCTCTTCCAAGAAAACCCTAAATATGGTCACAAAGAGTTGGAATACAACTAAAAAACAACAACAACAAACTTCAATGAGCTTACTTTTCATGAAGGGAAGCAACACATACAAGGTATTAAGGGGGAAGCACTAACAGAGAGGGGTACTCATGAAAGGTTTCCTGTGATACCTGAAGTAACTTTGAAGCAAACTAGGGACTCCTAAGATATGGAGGTGAGTACGAAATTAATTACAAAATATGGAAAACAGCCTGTGCAAAAGCATAGAATTAGGAGGAAGTATCTTGGGTGAGGAAGATCAAGAAAGCCATTTTGGATGAATTATGTACAGGGCATAAGGCACATGGAAGGGAATAATGTGTGCAAGCCATATTGTAAAGTTCTAGAAAAGAAAGGGCTTAGTATTCTGTCCTAAGAAATAAGTAGGTACTGGAACTTCTTGAGCAGGTGAGTGACATAGATCATGGCACAGTAGTAGAAACAGCTTTCTGAATTATAGTTAATCATTATTGTACTAATTATATTAGTTATAAGATAAATCATAAAAGATCTCAGCAACTATGTTTCTTAAAGAAATTGAACACAAAATGAAAACATTTTTATTGGCATGGAGGAATAGGTGTTTTAAAATTAAAAACCTGAAACATGCATCACTGTCCATGGAAGTTGGATGTAGATAAAACTCAAAAGTATGGTGCCCTGTGCAATGAATGGCATACCACATGTAGTTTTGGATCCCTAGAGATGAAGGGTACCATGAGGAAAGAGAAAAATGTCAGGAGAGGTGGGAGACTAAAGACAAACTACATCATTGTTTTGCCAAGGGTGAACCTTTCACTGAGATTTCTCCACTTGGAAAGTAAGATCTCTCCCAAAGTCAATACCTAATTCTAAATTGGCATCCAAAACAAGCTTAAGTTTATGATGGCCAATTCACCTATAATGGGTAATAGAATAGGAGAGGAAAGGTCAAAGGAAGAGTAAAATGTGGTGGAGTAAACCATTCTCCCAGAAATCAAGTTCAGGTCCCCTGATCTAAAAATTGCTATCTCAAAGTAGATTTAAAGGTTATATTGCAAAATGTACCCCTCCTAAGCATTAGCCATAGATAATCATGCCTCCAGAAAGATTTATCACCAGAAATTATACCAAAGTCTCCAACACTGGCTAAACGTTATGAAAATTGGACCAGACCATTTCAAAGATTGAGAATGGTCTTATTCCATCAAAAGAGAATCCTTGTGTGAGGGATATGATTTATAAATTCTTGTGACATAAAATAAAATTGACCAGTGGGAGCAAGTCCTGAATATTTTGTCTTGTAAAGAACAATTTTAGGTCTTCCTATGGAATTCTGGACTATTCCAAGTGGGAGTATGAATTGGATTTCTTGGAAGCTTTATAATATGTGTTTAATTCTGTCTCTATAGGTGGAGTCCACAGTAAAACTGTTAACTATAAACTTACGACAAGAATTCTTCAATTTTTTTGTTTAGACAGAGATAAAGAACCGAGTTCACAGATCCCCAGGTCAAAGACTCCTAACTTATGGTGAAAAACAAGGACATAATACCGAAAGTCAAAATTCTCCCTTTATTTAAGATGAAATAATAAAGATAAAAAGGTCAAGAGAAGGCATCTAATTAGTTCCCCCTGCCTTTACTTGAATAAAAAAAAAAAAAAAACATCAATAAGTGACCAATTAAGTACCTTTTCTGGGCCAGGCACTCTAATACAAAGATTCTTGTGATGCAAAAACTGAAAAGAAACATTCCTAGCCCTTAATGAAGAAACAACATTACAATGGAGTAAACAACATATATACATATAAGTAGATAGAAAATATATACAAAGTAGGTACAAGGAAGCAGGTAGGCAGCTCAATGGGTAGAATGTTGGGCCTGGAGTAAGAAATACCTGAGTTAAAATCTGCCCTCAGTTACCAAAACCAACACAGGAATTATACAAAAACAACTACAAAACACTTTCCAAACAATTAAAACTAGATCTAAACAATTGGAAAAACATTGATTGCTCATGGGTAGAATGAGCTAACATAATAAAAATGACCATTCTACCCAAATTAATTTACCTATTTAGCACCATACCTATCAAACTACCAAAAAACTTCTTTACTGAATTAGGAAAAACTATAACAAAGTTCATCTGGAATAACAAAAGATCAAGAATATCAAGGGAAATAATGAAAAATATGTGAAGGAAGGGGGCCTAGCAGTACCAGATATTACTGTACTATAAAGCAGCTGTACTATAAAGCAGCAGTCATCAAAATGGTATGGTACTGGCTAAGAGACAGAAGGGAGGATCAGTAGAATAGACTTGGAGTAAGTGACATCAGCAAGACAGTATATGATAAACCCAAAGAGCCCAATTTTTGGGACAAAAATCCACTATTTGACAAAAACTGTTGGGAAATTTGGAAAACAATATGGGAGAGATTAGGTTTAGATCAACATTTCACACCCTACCCTACACCAAGATAAATTCAGAATGGGTGAATGACTTGAATATAAAGAGGGAAACTCTAAATAAGTTAAGTGAACATAGAATAGTTTACTTGTCAGATCTCTGGGAAAGGAAAGATTTTAAAACCAAGCAAGAGTTAGAGAAAATTACAAAATGTAAAATAAATTATTTTGATTATATCAAACTAAAAAGCTTTTGTACAAACAAAAACAATGTAGTCAAAATCAGAAGGGAAACAACAAATTGGGAAAAAATCTTTATAACAAAAAATCTGACGGGGATCTAATTACTCAAATATACAAGGAGTTAAACCAATTGTATAAAAAAATCAAGCCATTCCCCAATTGATAAATGGGCAAGAGATGAATATGCAATTTTCAATAAGCAATTTTCAGATAAAGAAATCAAAAGTATCAATAAGCACATGAGAAAGTGTTCTAAATCTCTAATAATTAGAGAAATGCAAATCAAAACAACTCTGAAGTATCACCTCACACCTAGCAGATTGGCTAAAATGAAAGAAGGGGAGAGTAATGAATGCTGGAGGGGATGTGGCAAAACTGGAACATTAATACATTGCTGGTGGAGTTGTGAACTGATCCAACCATTCTGGGTGGCAATTTGGAACTATGCTCAAAGGGCTATAAAAGAATGCCTGCCCTTTGATCCAGCCGTACCATTGTTGGGTTTGTACCCCAAAAAGATCATAGAAAAACAGACTTGTATGAAAATATTTATAGCCGCGCTTTTTTATGGTGGCAAAGAACTGGAAAAGGAGGGTATGTCCTTCAATTGGGGAATGGCTGAACAAATTGTGGTATATGCTGGTGATGGAATACTATTGTGCTCAAAGGAATAATAAACTGGAGGAATTCCATGGAATTCCAGTTCCATGGAGGAACTGGAAAGACTTCCAAGAATTGATGCAGAGTGAAAGGAGCAGAGCCAGAAGAACATTGTACACAGAGACCAATACACTGTGGTAAAATAGAATGTAATGGACTTCTGTACCAGCAGCAATGCAATGACCCAGGACAATTCTGAGGGACTAATGGAAAAGAACGCTACCCACATTCAGATGAAGAACTACAGGAGTGGAAACAAAAGAAAAACAACTGTTTGAACACAGGGGTTGAGGCAGACATGATTGGGGATGTAGACTCGAAACTACCACACCAGTGCAACTATCAACAATTTAGAAATAGGTCTTGATCAATGACACATGTTAAAACCAGTGGGAATACGCATCAGCCATGGGGGCGGAAGTGGGGGAGCTCAGGGGGTGAAGAGGAAAGTAAGAGCATGAATTATGTAACCATGTTAACTTTTCTAAAAAATAAATATTAATAAATGTTTTTAAAAAATCTGCCCGCAGGCACTTACTAGTTGTGTGACCCTGGGTAAATCACTTAACCCCTCTTTAATCAAATCTACTGAAAAAGGAAATAACAAACCACTTCAGTATCTTTGCCAAGAAACCCCCCTGATTAGCATATATGGTCCACAGGGTCATGAAGAATCAGACATGACTGAATGACACAAAAAATACAAGTAAGGTCATTTCACAAGAGCAGACAGACATATGTAGGGTAGATTCAAAAAAGACCTCATGTAGGAGAGTCCATGTTTAAACTAAACTCTAATAGGAAGCTAAGGCTTCCCAAGAAGTAGAGTTTAGGAGGGACAGACCATTCAAAGGCAGAGATAGAAAAGGGAATGTAGTTTGTGAAGAATAATAAGCAGGCCTTCTTAGAGAGATCACAGAGTTCACAAAAGGATCAGTGCCAAGATATAATTATAATTAGAGCAATATACCAAAATAACAAGATATATTGTACTTATCATAATATAATATTATAATGGAGATACAGTATAAAGGGGGTTAAAGGTAAAACAAAGGAGTTTGCATTTTATCTTAGAGTCAATAAGGAACTTCTTCAAAAGGTGAGTTCTATAGCTTCACATCCTTAGAATTATCAGTTTTGTTACTGTATAAAAATGGCATAATTACTTATGAAATTGTTGAGAAATTTTTAAAGATCAGGAAGCTGGCATATTTATTTTCAAACTATAAATGTTGCCATATAAAAGTCAAAAGCAGAACGTAGTAAATGAGTTGCCAGCTCCTTCCAAAGCTAATTTTAAAGCAGAAGTGATATCCAACTGATTCAGAACACTAACAAGAAGACCATGTTTGGCTTCTAAATATGCCATGTGGGAGATTCCTGCTAACATTAGGGAAGATATGTCCAACTAAGCAAGGTTTTATTTCTTTAACTGTAAAAGTTTAACAGGACAAGAAAAGTTTGAATGTATAAGCTCTGCTTTTATTATTTTTTAATATTGAGGCAAAGATACTACATTGATGTCCATTTAGGCTTCAAGCTATGCCAAAATGAGGCATCTTGAAGTTTCCCTAGATTATTCCTGTTTCTAGAATTGAAAAACATTTATATTGCCTTTCTTCTGCTTCCCAAGTCACCCTCTTCACAGATACACTAATTTAATTCAGAGATTAACAATCTTCTGTACAAAAAAATGATGGCCTATCAGACCATCTTTTCTAGTACAGATAGTTCCTAGTACCTCTGTCCAAAGACCTTTTCCCTCATCCTAGTCCTAACTGGGGCTTCTTTACTGTTATTTTGGACCATTGAAGATATTTTCTTTTGCCCCAAACTCCCCTTGGTGACAGAGGAAGAGGAGAAGGGCTACATTTATGCCAAGTTGCAGCTGTTACTGCCAACAACGTCCTCTTCTGCACTCCCCCTCTGACTGACGCTGCATGGTGGCTACTGCTTGAGCTAATTCAATACCCTCTTCTCTGTTACAGTTATGATCTATTAACAAGTGAAAGTTACTTATCTTCCAAACAGAAAGCCTCAGGTTTCACATACTAAGATTAGAAAAATCTTGGGGAAAGAAATTGCTTCCTGAAAATGGCATCAGAGAATCTGGCCCTTTCCCAGTAATGAAATGTTTCCATAACCCCTATTTATAACATAGAGATTTGTTTGATTGAAAATCTAATGCACATTATACTATGCATTGTGTACTGTGATTAGATTAGTATTGGGCTGGTTGCGATTGCTTACATATAAAGTTGTTACTTTTTCATTTAAATGAAGGAGCAAGAAAAAGTACTCTCTTCCACTAAAAATTACTTGCATAATTTTGCATCCACTTCTGTGTGTATATGGTGCTTTCCTTCAGGAGAATTAATTTTCCTTGAAAGCAAAAGCTATTGTCTTTTCTTGCTCACTATATCCTTATCACTTAACATAAGATGGGGAATAAATATTAATAAATGTCTCCTAAATTGAATGTGATTGTTCTGAATTCATTCATTCCACATATGTTTAGGGAATGCTTCCCTGTGTAAATTGCTTTGCTAGGTGCTGTTGAGGTTCCAATAATGGCTAAGACAGTGTGCTTGCCCTTAAGGAGCTTGAAATCTAGTAGAAGAGATAAAAAACCATAGACAAATAACTGTAGTCCAAAGTAGAGTGTACACAGTTCTAGAATAGAAAAACAAAATGCTATGGGATAAGGGAGAGATTCCTTCCAGAAAGAGAGATCAGGGAGGTTTCTTGAGAACTTTGGCATTTGATCTGGACCTTAAAAGAAGGATAGCATTTCAATAAGCAGCAGTGGGGAGAGGACATCCCAGGCAACAGGATTAACATGACCAGTGGCACAGAAGCTAGAATATATATTTAGGGTATGAATTTCCTCATTACTTACACAATGCCTTGCACATGGTAGCCACTTAATAAATACATTGAATTAAATGGAATTAAATAGTTTAAGGAAAAGGGAAACAGTTCTATTTAACTTGAACATAGATTATGTAGATATAAAGTCTCCTCTGGGACCACTCCCTTAATTCCACTAATACTTAAAGACTGAATCCTCAAAGGGTTACTCATTCTTTTTCTTCTTCCTCCTCCTCCTCCTCTTCTTCTCTCATTTGGAAATTCAGTAATTGGAAATCAAAATGTGGAACCCAGGAGAGAGATTAGGAATAGAAATATAAGTTAAAAAGCCATTGCTATAGTTTCATTTTAATGACTCCAAATTGTTAATTGCTATCTCTTTAATATAAAATAATATAACATACCATAACGTAACATAAAAGCCCATCTCTTTAACACTGATACTATGATGCAACACGAATACAAGAACAGTGATTTTTTAAAGAATGATGACTTATGACATGTGTCAGCACTGACACACGTAGCCATTTTTGATGACATGTGGCCACATGCAGCAGCATACAGAGAAGTATGGGGCCACATGCCAAGGATGAAACATTTGCTGTAGTGTAGCATAGACATTCTGTGCACTGTAGCTGAAAATTCTAACTATATTAATTTACCTATTTTGGTTTATAAAATACAGTCATATATTACAATTATACATTTTTGTTATTTACACTATAAATACCATAAAATTATGGATTTTTTTCTCAAAGTGACACACCACCCAAGTTATGATTGGTTTTTTTGGTGAATTTTGACACACAAAGCTCAAAAGCTTGCCCATCACTGGTAGAGATGGAAGGAGATAGCAAAGGAATAAGTTATAACCTTTGGGAGTCTTGGAGCAGAAACATAGGAGAGAAAGTATTCAAGTGAAGGGAGGGGAGGGAAAAGCAGGAGAGGCAATCAGTAAAATACTCTATTTATCTTTTATGTTTCACCATATCCTCAGCTATCCTAAAATAACTAAGGTAAAAGTCTTCAGAGGAAAAAGAAACTGTCAAACCTCTCTGTGTGCTCCTTAAAAATAACCTGTCTTATTAGCTATTATTTGAAAGTCCAAGAAAGTCGTTCGTTTCTCAATTAGAGATTGTAGAAGCAGAATATTGGGATCTCAAAATTGTAGACAATTTAAATTAAGGAAAATATGAGACATTTAAATATATTAGACCCATATCTTAAAAACTACTAGTCATTAATCAAATGAACATAGTCAAAATTCAAAGGCAAAAATACATTGCGTTAAAATTACTAACATTTTCATATGACCACACAAAAATAAGTCTGTTCCCTTAAAATGACTGTTTGAACCTTTGCGATTTGCAGTATCTTTATCTCATCTTTTATCTCATCTCAGTACTTGTATGAAAATGTTAAGATCCACAGTTAAAAATCATATATTTGACTCTTTGACTTTCCATATGGCAAATACTTTGTTCTTAATATAGAACTTTAATGAAAACCCTGTAGTATCAGGTAAGTTCTAATTTCTTGAAGCGGTTTCACAAGCATGTATAAAACCCAGACTTCTTGTGTCAAATTAGGACACTTGGTAGAGAGTGGGAGATTGTCTTAATCAGCAACCATCTTGCAAAGAGCTATTTGATACAACTAAAAAAAATATTGTTTCTAATAGATCTGATTGTTGAGTGACGAAGTTTTGTCTGTTTCCACAAGATACAATGCAAATTACATGGGAGAGTTAATAGGGTGTGTAACAATATTTTCAGAAGCCTTTTTGTACTGACAGCAGAGAGAGATTAGAAAACAGAATAGGGGTCCTGAAAGAAAAGCGAGTACAAAAAGAAGGCAGAAATCAAGTTGCAGAGGATACACTGAACAAACTAATCTTACTTCACCATTTTGGCTATGTTGGTCCCCTTTACATCATCTGCTAAAGGTTAAAGTAGAAGCTGAATGTAAAGATAACTTACACTGATATTTTACATGGCCAAACCCCAGGAGCACACCTAAGCTATAACCTCCTATTACAGAGGCTCAACTCAGCAGGGAAACCTGAGACCAAAGAGGCAAAACCAGCCCTACTCATAGCTATACATCCTTTTTAGCAAGCACAGTGCATGCAAGCTGCCCTATAAATGGGCCTTAGCTTCCAGAGGATCAGGTTGAGCTGGACAAAGTGTGAACTCCTGACACTCCCTAATCAACTTGTGATTCACTCAGGCTGAAATAATGTGGTAATGATTTTAACCATTTGTTTCAATCCTTTGGAACTCAGCACTCTGCAAATATACTAAGAATCAACCTATTCTGGCTTTCAGAGTTCTGTTTTCTGTTCTCACTCAGTTCCAATTTCTTCTATCTGAGGTGAGGATTACTTTTTTCCTCTCCTCTCCCTTTTAACCTTTCATCACTTAAGTTTTTCCAAGACATTGGACCTTGCTGGCCTTCTTGGGTTAAGGTGTAGTATCCAAAAGTATCAGGGCAACCCACCATTGCAATGAAGAACTCATGATATTTTCTTAGGAACATACTCCAAGAGGCAACCAGGGCATCCAGGGACAGTTGGAGTGCCCAGATATGGAGATTACCAGTGTAAACACAATTGTGTCAAATCCTATCTAGTGGCATCATCTTCCATAGACCAATGAGGAACAAAAATTCCTTGGAGGAACATGTAGAACATGTAGCATAGGAATTTGACCAAGACATGACATGTTCCGGGCAGATTATATTTCTTGGATAGCAATTATGCTGTGTTGTGTGTGTATATATATATATATATATTTTTTTTTAAAGGAAAGCAAAAAGATAAGCCCAAGCAAAAGAACAGCTTGACCTCCCACCAAATTCCTAAAAAACATAGTTGAGAACAAAATTGCACAGTCCCTCATCTCTGTGTCCTTCCAAAAAGGTACAAAACTTGAGATTGTGGTATCTTGTGATATTGTCTGACAAGCCCTACTTTGTTCAGAACCAGCAACAAATTTTAATACACAGCACAGGAAATTCAACTAGCCAACTTTTATTTCTAATAGATTTTCCCTGAGACTTTTGATAAAATTCATTTTTTAAAAAACTAAAAGTCATCTCTATTTGATAGAGAGTCTATTGACCAGACGACTTTTGTTCCAAAAAAGCAATGTTTTTGTTCAAAGACTGTAGTGACTTTCATTCACCTTCATTGTTTTGTAAATAAAATGTTTATATCACATCAAAAGCCTAGATAATCTATTCCTATTACTGACTGATAGATGGATAGAAGAAATAAATATACTTTTAATCTTTATTGATTTCTTTTGTTTTTATGCCACCATAATGCATTTGAATACTCTATGCCTCTCTTATTACAAAGAAAAGGAGTCAAACATCACATGGAAATGATATCTATGCAATATTCCACCATTTTAGTTCCCTGATGGATTACAGAGAGGAAGAAAATAGATTTCCAGATCTTTCCTATAGTACTAAGATGGATCATTGCAATTAAGTTGATTTCAACTGCCTTTTCATGGCATTTTCATTATAGTATTGAAGCCATTGTACAAACTCTTGTTCTAGTCCTTTTTTCTTTGCTCTGCATTAGTTCATACAATTCTTCCTAGTTTTCTCTGAATTCCTTATAGCCATTATTTCTTATAATGCAATAATAATCCATTCAGATTTACATGCCATAATTTGTTCAGCCTTTCTTCAATTAGTGGATACCAACTCTGTGTCTAGTTTTTGCTACTACACACACAAAAAAATACAACAATGACTTGTTTAGCATACATGGGTACTTTTTTCCTATCTGAGTTACTTCAGGTAGATACCCAGTAGTAGGATTACTGAGTCAAAGGGTACAGAAGGATATGACTTTTCTGACATAATTTCAAACCATTTTAAGAATTGTTGGATCAATTTGCAGTTCCTTTAGCAGTGCAGTAGCATAACTTCCCATAGTCCTTCCAAAATTTATTATTTCCAACTTTTATCATCTTTGTTAATTTGACACCACACTATTATTTTAAAACCTTGGTAAATAAAAGGTTTACTATGACAAATAGAATATTTTTTAAACCATATGATATCTTGACAAAGTAAACGTAATTATTCAGAATGAATAGCTTGTATTTGGTGAGATGTCTGATGAAGATGTCTACATTTCATTCTAATGAAAAGAATGAATGTCATTTGTCCATATGATCATGGAGGGTTTATTTATTTAGTAAGTATTTATTAAGCTTCTACCAGACACTAGGGGAGATACAAAGATAAATAAGATACAGTCTCTGCCCTCAAGGAGCTAGTTGTAAATTCTGCACCACAAATAAGAAAGAAGATAGGGTTTACCATCTTCCCTGTCACTGACTCTTGAGGTCATCCAAAGCTTATCAGCTTCCCTACTCTTAATACTGTCCAGATTCCTGGACATTAACGTATGACCTGCCAATTCATCCTAAATATGTATAGACCTTGTCATCCACCCTGTTGCTGTACCCAAAGAGTCACCATACCTTTGCATATAGCCTATAGCTGAATTATCCTTTAGGTGTTGTCTTCACCGATTAGAATATGAGGCACTTGAAAGTAGTGTCTCACTTTTCTACTTTTATCTTCTGACTGTAACATAGAAATAGGCATATAGAAAGTGCTTAACAAATAATTTTCACTCATTATTCAATAAATATCTATTAAGTACCTACTATATGCCAAATAACAAGCTAGGTAATGTGATTAAAAAAAAAAAAAAACACTTTCCGCCCTCAAGGCACATGCTATTGGTAGCAAAGAACATGATCATTGACCATGGAATCAGAATTTCTCAGCTCAAGTCTTAGTTACACAGCTTACTTGCCAAGTGACGTAGATCCTCTCTGAACCTCAGGTTCTTCACTAGTGACAGGGGGATAATAATTCTTATACTACTTTCCTCACAGACTGAGTAAATAAGCAAAGTGTTCTGTAAACTATAAAGTGCAATATAAATATGAAATATTTTTAAAGCTCAACTTTTCTAGTTAACTTTGGCCATTTGGAGACATCTACATTTTCTAGGGAATAAGAAGTACCCTCTAGGTTAAAATGACCTCAGCTTACTAGATTAATTAAAGGTAGACAAAAGCCTATGTTTTTTCTTTTTGAGTTTCTTTACTTTTTTAATCATTTTAACCAAAAATATGATAATTTTTTACTTCCATAAAAAAATTTGGTCTCTTCTTTCAGAAGTCATCTTATGAAGAAATTTAAGGATTTGGGGCTTCATTGATTAACATCTATCTGTTCTCAAGGGGAGAAATGAAATAAAATGTAAAAATACTTATGACTTATGAATAAATATGGATATTTAAATAGACTTTTAAAATTCCAAGTACCTAAAAATGATAGCTTGGAATAAATTTAACATTAAATGTGTGTGAATAATTGTTTCCTCTAAGATCATAATAAAAATTACTAATGGAAGAATGTGTTCTGATAATGATGAGCAAATATTCCAAAGTACAAAAGAAGGAACAGAATCTACTGAGAGAAGTTGCCAATGATAGCAATGATATCAGACTTGTGTTGTCCTAGATAAAGGGAAAGGGAAGAGATTTCTCATTCTTGGATTCATTATAATTAAAAAGATGGGGAATTTGGCTGTCCATTCTTTTCTAATCAAGGGCGAGGATAGGTCTCTTGATCATAGACAAAAGGAGCTATAATCCCTATACTACTTTCAGAATTTGTGGCCATGGGTAAAGTCAATCACTTGTAAATGAAGTAATAATCATAATAGTTACTGATCACATAGATATAATGATAATATTTTATAATTGTAAACATCATAAAAACATCACATGATAAAATTATTGTTCTTCCTATTTTATAGATGGTAAAAGTGAGGCTTTTTTCTTGTGGTTAAAAAATTTGTTTGTGTTCCCTAAGCTGATATTAGAGATGATTTAAATTCAGATTTTCTTGATTCCAAATCTAGTGCTTTTTCTGCTACTGTTCTGCCTACCAACCAATTGAAATCCATTTCTTGAGTTTAATTCAACTCAAATATTTATTATGTATGTGCAGAAGACTCTGATAGGCATAGGACATGATAAACTTTAAATGAGATACTATTTTACAATTTGAAGTCATTTCTCATTTATATTCCACCATGTTCTTCCTAGCTAGATAGATGATTATCTAATCTAGATCAGTGATTCCCAACGTGGGCACTACCGCCCCCTGGTGGGTACTGCAGCGATCCAAGAGAGCGGTGATGGCCACAGGTACATTTATCTTTCCTATTAATTGCTATTAAAATTTTTTTAATTAATTTCCAGGGGGCTAAGTAATATTTTTTTTCTGGAAAGGGGACAGTAAGCCAAAAAAGGGAACCACTGATCCAGATAATGTAAATCGAGGGGTATTTCAAGAACTGCCTTATCTAAAGATCTACTTAATGGGTCTCAACTTCATTATTTCAATAAAGACATGTTTAAAAGTCCATAATATGTCTTATAGACAGCTAACTATGGAGTGGTCTCTAGCTAAAGATGCCACATCTTTGGGAGGATTAAATAGGAGGTCTCAGCTATTAAAGTTTTAGGATCAATGAGTTTATCAAGTGCTTTCCCAGGTGACAGTAGCTATAAGAATTATAAAGCTTTACTTATAGTAGGTACTTAATAAATGTCTGTTAGTAAACAAATGAACTAAATGTCTATGTCTGTAATTCAATCATTTTTCAGTCATGTCTGACTCTTTGTGACCTTATTTGGAGTTTTCTTGGCAAAGATAATAGACTGGTTTGCTATTTCCTTCATCAGCTTATTTTACAGATGAGGAAACTAAGGCAAACTGGGCTAGATGATTTCCCCAGAGTCATATAGCTAAGACATGTCTGAGGCCAGGCTGGTCAGTTTTTAAATCAAGAAGATAAATCTTCTTGACTCCAGGCCCAGCACCCTATCCATTGCACCACCATCTGCCTTTAAATATATATAAATACGTTTTAATAAATAGAGAGATAGGGAGAGAGGTTTAGAATTGAGGTATTGCCCAAGGAAAACAGGTCTGGGTAAAGTGCTACAGGGCAACCCTGAATAACTGAGCATGAGCCACAATGATAACACAAAAAAAAGAGGAGGAAGAAGAAAAGGAGGAGGAAGAAAAAGGAGGAAGAAAAGGAGAAGGAGGAGGAAGAAGAGGAAGAAAGAGGAATATTGAGTTTAGACATGAAAGTTTGCCAAAAACGTATTTCAGCTGTTTCAGTGTTGCTTGTAAAAGTTCTAAGGGAGAAACATAACACCATTTGTATGAAGTCACCATAAGACCATTTATGTTCCAACCTCTATACTTTGTGTGCTTTGGATACATCTCTTGTAACTTTTCTTTCTTTTTTCTTAATTATTCCAAGACTTGGAATTGCTCATCTAGTCTTCAAAAATGGCTTGTTCAATGTCAATAATAACTGAATAATTGAGACTATGAGTTGGATAATGCTTGAAGCTTAAAGGGACATGATGGGCCCACTTACATTTTGCTAAGAATAGCACATCTTAGTAGTTGGCCCTAGGTTATCATTAGCATTTGCAAGTGGGACAACTGTGGGAATTGAAAGTCAAAGAAAAGACACTACTGTGATGGAAAGAGAACTGCCTTTACTGTCTGGAAGACATGAGTTCAGGTTCAGGCTCCTATACATAGTGGCTATGTGACCCTTATAACGATAAAAAATAATGAAGGCTGGTATAAATATATATATTAGTATTTTAATTAAAGCCATGCTGATAGATAAAGTCATTAGACCACGCGCTTGTAAGAATTCAAACCCGCCGCCCTCGCCATTATTGTCTCCTGTCTCCTCCCGAGTCTGCTGGCCAAGAGGCCACTCCCCCCTAACCCAGGAGATTTAAACTCTTCTCTGCATGGAGACGTAGGCATCCCCACGCCCAAAGAACCGGAAACGGAAACCCGTTGGACCACGGGAAATGTAGTTTGACAATTTCCACGTGTCCATAGAAAATATATATACTTTTAGATGACATCTCCCAAATTTCACTTTTACACCCTGGGTGACTCACTTAACCTTTGTCATCTAGACCACTCTATAAGAATACAAGGGGCTAAACAGTTGCTGATGTGGATTGACAGAAGTGTTCACTGTGTGGATGAAGCCACATGACCAGGACAAAGCAACAACCATCTGAAGAAAGAGGATCTGAGGAGAATAGAGGATGAGAAGAATGAAATAAGAGCCAATACTGAGGAAGATGTTCAGTCATTTCAGTCATATCTGACTCTTCATAATTTGGGGTCTTCTTGGCAAAGATACTGGAGTAGTTTGCCATTTCCTTCCCCAATTTGTATAACAGATAAGGAAACTGAGGTAAACAGTGTTAAGTGATTTGCCTAGGGTCAATTGATATATGTCTGAGGCCAGATTTGAACTTGGGGGAAAAAATGTCCTTCTGACTCCTGGTGAAGGGTTTTATCCATTGCATCACCTGGCAGGATTACAAGCAAAGGCATGTATTTCTGTGGACATGCAACATATGTATGTATGCATATATTATGTACATGTGTACAAGTGTGTTGTGTTTTTGTATCTCTTATTTTTGCTTCTTGAAGCTAGAATTGTATTCTAACTTTCCTAAGCATTTTGAGTAATTAAAAATCTGAGCATACTTGAGTAATTAATAATTTCATAGTAGTTATGCAAGTGAAAATCATTTAGGCAAGAGAATTGGATGAGGCAAAGTCAAAGACATAAAAGTTTATGCCTAAAATATGACATTTGATTTTTCAAAAGATGTATGTAACAAAGATTATATACACATTGTGACCAAAAAGGATCTATACCAGGAATACAGGGATGTTTTTGTGCAAGGAAAACTATCAATACAATTGATTATATTAATAATATAATATAATAAAAGTAATAAAAACCATATGATTATATAAATAAATGCAGAAAAAGCCTCTCTTGAGATACAACAATCATTCCTATTAGTAACACTGGAAAACATAGCTACAAATGGATTTTTTTTCTTAAAATAATATGAAGCATCTGCTTAAAACCATCAATATTATTTGTTATGGGGATAGGCTAGAAGACTTCCTGATACGATCAGGAGGGAAACAAGGAAGACCATTATCATCAATATTATTTAACATAATATTAGAAATGCTATTAAGAGCAATAAAAGAAAAAGAATTTGAAGGAATAAGAATGGGCAAAGAGTTAATAGAACTATCTCTGTTTGCAGATGACATGATGGTATATGTGGAAAATCCTAGAGATTCAACTAAGAAGTTAGTTAAAACTATCAATAACTTTAACAAAGTAGGAGGATATAAAATAAACCCACAAAAGTCATCGGCATTTTACATATTACTAACAAAGACCTATAGGAAGAAATAGAAAGACATACTTTGCTTTAAAAAAACACACACACAGATAGAATAAAATACTTGGCAGTTATACCTGCCAAAAGAAACCCAGGCACTAAATGAGCATAATTATAAAATATTTTTTGCACAAATAAAGTTAGATCTAAATAGTTGGAGAAATAGTAATTGTTCATGGATGGACAGAACCAATATAATTTAGACAACAATTCTACTTAAACTAATGTACTTATCCAATGAATTTTTTATTACCAATAAATTATTTTATTGAGCTAAAAAATATGAAATTTATTTGGAAGAACAAAAAATCAAAAATATCAAAAGTACCAGACTTTAAATTGTATTATACATCAGTAATTATCAGAACTATCTCATTTGTTGTATTTATAATAAAAAGAGCCATCTGTCAATTAATAACTGGGAAAAATATATGAACAGACAATTTTCAGATAAATCAGACATATATGGGTATATGAAAAAATGTTCTAAACTAATTAGATAACTACAAACCAAAACAATTCTGAGGTGTCATCTCACATTCATCAGATTGGCTAAATGACAAAAGAGCAAAATGACAAATGTTTGTAGGTATTAAATTTATGGTTGGACTAAATATGAGAGAATGTGGTCACCAATTTAAAAATTAATACAACTCAAGTCAAAATGACTTTTTAGCAGCATTATTTACAAAAAGAGGGAAAGAGGGAAAGTAGAGAAATATAAAAGGAGGGTAGAGAAGATATCTAACCTAAAACTAAATATTTGCTCTAGCACCTGGCTTCACTCTGGCAGGGCTCTTTAACCCCTGCCAGAGATCCCAGTGGTGAATTAAACAAGGGTTTCAGCCATGCAGCCTCCTTTGAGAAGGTGGTCTCTTTTTGGTGCTAAATCTCTCCAGAAGCCAGGAAAGGAGGGTCAGCTTTTTTCACTCACCCAATCCAAAGACCAAAGGGAGAAGATCCAATAGCAGTCTTACCAGAAGCAGTTCAAGTTGCCAGACCCAGGTCCTTCACACTGAAGATTCAGGCCAAAGACTGAAGACATCTTGGACAGGAAGTTCATCATCTTTTTATAGTCCTTTTTTACATCCCTTCCTGTCTCTTCCTCCAGTTACAGGGACCAATTGCAGTCTTTAAATTTGCTTAGCACTGCCTAAGGGGCAGTCAGTTGCTTCTGGAAGTGTTACTCACTTTAGTAAGTGGTTTGTGAATCTCTCCTACATAATGTTAGGGGTGTCTTGGCTTCTGGTTGATTAAATTTAAAAGTAGGCAAGGGGAGAGTCAATCCCATCATCACATTTTGGAGGGGATATGGAAAAAATGAGACATTAATATACTGTTGGTGGAGCAGTGAACTGATCCAACCATTTTGGAGAGCAATTAGGAATTATATCCAGAGAGTTATAAAACTGTGTATACAGAGTCAGTTAGGTAGCTGAGTGGATTGAGAGATAGGGCCTAGAGAAAGGAGATCCTGAGTTCAAATCTGGCCTCAGATACTTCCTAGTTGTTAGTACCCTTAGCAAGTCCCTTAACCTCTATTGCCTAGCCTTTATCACACTTCTGCCTTGGAGTCAATACACAGTATTGATTCAAACCAGAAGATAAGTATTTTAAAGAAAAATAAATGAATTAATACATAAAACTGTGTATATCAAGGAGACCAGGGGAAAAGGAAAAGAATTGTATGCAGCAGAATATTTATTGCAGTTCTCTTCATGGTGGCCAAGAAATGGAAATTGAGAGGATAAGTATCAATTGAGGAATATCTAAACAAATTGTGGTATATGATTGTGGTGGAATACTACTGCACGATAGGAAATGATCAGCAGACTAATTTTTTAAAATTTGGAAAGAACTACACAGGATAATAAATGGCAAAATGAGTGGAACCAAGAGAACATCACACACAACTATTGATTTAATACTTGAAGAATAAATTGTGAATGTTACCTGTGGAGTGTGAACTGAAAGGTGGAAACATGAAAGACATAATTTGTATGAACATGTCTGTCTCCCAGATGATGCCTTCTGTGAGGAGGGAAGGGGTTGAGTTGGGACACTTATAATTAGTTTTTCGGCCAGAAAAAGTAATATCTGACTTCTTTCATTCATTCATGAAATATTTCACAGAATCATAAAATTTTGGATATGGAAGGAACTAAGGAAGCTTACTAATCAATCTGTTTTAAATTTTATTGAGGTGTTTTGTTTTTATATTACATACTATTACAGATTACTCCCACTTCATGAAAGGTCTCTTGTAACAAAGTAAAACTAGTAATACTGTGACTTCATCTGAGTGCATGAAACATTTCACATCTGTATTACCCCTTCAACCTTACTATTAAAAAAAAATAACAGAAGCCTCTTTTTCCTACAACCTTCTCACTCCATTGAGAAAAAAAGAAAAAAAGAAATTTATTGTAACAAATATGCATAATAAAGTAAAAAAATTCCCTCAATAGTTGTATATGTAGATTATAGATTATTATCATCTAATGTCAATAAAAATTGACATTAGATGATAAAGATATAAATATAGATGTAGATATAGCTATAGAAATAATAATCTATCACAATTTATATTATATGTAAATACAATAATTATATAATTTATTATTCTAAATCTGTCATTTCACTGTAATAGATAGCATCTTTCATCATCAGTTAGTACAGTGGGTAAGTGGTGGGTTTGAAGTTAGTTAGGAAGACCCAAGTTCAGATCAGCTATAGACGCTTACTAGCTCTATGACCCTAAGCAAGTCATTTAAACCTGAATACCTCAGGTTCCTCTTCTATAAAATGGAGATAATTTCACCTACATCCTAGGGTTGTGAGGATTCAAATGAGATAATATTTGTAAAGTGTTAGGCTCAGTGCCTGGTACATGGTAAGCATTATATAAATATTGTTGAGCCATTTTTCACTCATGCTCAATGCTTCTTGATCCCATTTGGGGTTTTCTTGGCAAAGATAATGGGAGTGGTTTGCCATCTTCTTCTACAGCTCATTTTATGGATAAAGAAACTGAGGCAAACATGGTGAGGTGCCTTCCCCAGAGTCACATAGCTAGGAAGTGTCCTAGACCAGATTTAAACTCCAAAAGATGAGTCTTCCTGATTCCAGGCCTAGTTTTCTCTCTATTATCCCACCTAGCTGCCTTATTATATAAATGAAGTTAACTATTATTATTGTTCCTCTGAAATCACAAATAGTTATTGTGTTCTTAGTGGTTTCAAAGTTGCTTGTTTTTATAGTGTTATTATATATCTCCTGGTTTTCCTCTTTTCATTCATCATCAATTTATAAAGTACTTAAAATTCTTCATTTCAAACTATTCCTGAATAAGAATGGATTTTATAATATCCCTGACAAAAGATAGATGGAATTCACTCCAAGACTTCCAATGAGAAAGAGACTCCCATCCTTCCAAGGCTACATATTCTGTTTCTAGACATTCTAATTGTGAGAAAAGTGTCTGCTTCTGCTAGTTCTGCATCCATGGCCAATAGGAAACTAGTCTAATCCATCCTCTGAGTATCTACTATTTGCAAGGAACTGAGCTAGCCATAGTGGGGGCTATACTACCTTCCAGAGTGTGGCCAGGGCATTTTATGGGGACACAGACATACAGTCATCCATCTTGTGTTAAGTGATGACAAGTTGAGTGGCTAAGACTAAGGAATGGTCTCATCATGGACTCCATCAAACCTAATTGCTATTTATAACATGTTATGACATGCGTAAGAAGTTAGAAACTTGATCAGAAAATTACAATATGATACAGCTTGGATCTGTTGCATCTAAAGGAAATTGTTCCCAAGCCTATGTAGATGCCTAAGCACCCTAGAAATAGTTACTGCTAAAAGGAGACCAGGAAAGACAAAGTTAACAGCAAATTAAATATAAACTATGGAAAAATGGGATTTAACCTCAGATTAAAATGTGTGGATGAAAAGATATTGAAAAGAGAGTGACATTTTCCCCTTCCACATTCCCCAAAGAAAGAATAGGTGAATGGAGAGATTAATTCTCCTTTTACTTACACTTCTTAACAGAATGAATATTCTTCATGCATTTCTTTGACATGCACAATTCTCTTTTTGTGTTATTTTACATTAAGCCAGATTTATTAAATCTAAAAGCACTGTAATATCATTTTCAAAAATTCTCCATTGATTTTGATGCTGTAATGGATACTACATCCTCATTATCTTAACTTAGCTGATTGTCCATTTGTATAAACTAAACTGTCACTTGAAATCAGCTAATCATGTGAAATATGTCACAATTCCCACAGTGACTGGAACAACCCCTTCTCCTCATTCATCAAGTCGCCAATCTTACACCCATAATATTCTCTTATAGTAGTTCATTTTGCCTACTACTTTGCTGAAAATATTAATGCCATTTTTTCTTTACCTACCTTCACTGATACCCCCAAATCCATCTGTCCTCATTTATGTCCTCATCTTTCTCTTTGGTCTCAAAAAATGGCCCCATAATTTGTCAAAGCTAACTTCTGGGGTGGCTAGGTATCACAGTGGCTAGAGTACCAGGTTTGGAGTCAGTAGAACCTGGGTTCAAATCTGACCTCAGACAAGTTCTAGCTGTGTGATGCTGGGCAAGTCACTTAATCTCCATTGCCGAGCCCTTGCTGCTCTTCTGTTTTAAAATTGATACTAAGACAGAAGATAAGGGTTGTTCGTTTTTGTTTTTTTTTTAGCTAACTTTTTTGGCTTATACTTTTCTTCTCCTTTCGTTTCTGAGACCTCACTCTGTGAATTATGTTTGCTCTTTCTTTGTCTCTGTTCTTTTGGGGGTAAGGGAGTGCCTGAGGATACGGACCTCTGTGTGTTTATGTGTCTGTGTAATGTTCACTTTCTTTCTATCTACTGGCTCATTCAAGTCAATAAGTCAAATCAAGCACATATTACATGCCAAGGCATTGTGTTAAGTACTAGGAATACAAAGAAGACAAAAAAGAAAGAAAGAGAGAAAGAGAGGAAAAGAGAAAGAAAGGAAGAAAGGAAGAAAAGAAAGAGAGAGAAAGAGAGAACAGGAGGAAGAGAGGGAGAAAGGGAGGGAGAAAGGGAGAAAGGAAAGAAGGAATGAAAGAAAGAAGGGAAGGAAGGAAGGAAGGAAGATGTCACAAAGACAGAGCTTACATGATTTGTTATTTGATTGGATAAGGGATGAGGGAATGGGGGATGAAAGTGAGGAATAGAAAATAATGCCTAGTTTTGACACCTAGGAGGAGAATTGTATCCTCTACAGTAATAGGGGAGTTTGAAGAGGGGGAAAGTTTAGCAGAAGTTCAGCTTTGCATATATTGAGTTAAAAATGATATTCCTCTCATCCTTATATCTTCTGTCAAACAATTTCTGGGCCATCCTGCCATGCCTGGAAGACACTTCCTTCTCACTTCCAGCTTTTCAAATTCTTTGTTTCCTGTAAGTTTCAGCTCAGGTACCACCTTCTATATGACATCTTTCCTGATCCTCCCATATACTAGTTCTTCATCCCTGAAACTGCCTTGTAATTATTTTGTATACATTGGGTGCATATTTATATATGTGCATTAATAGTCCCATTAGAATTTTAGCTCCTTAAGAACAGGTTTTTGTGGTTATTGTTCAGTTGTTTCAAACTGTTACCCTATCTGTGGTTTTCTTGGCAAAAATACCAAACTGGTGTGTCATCTTTTTCGCCAGCTCATTTCATAGAAGAGGAAACAAAGATAAAAAGAGCTAAGTGGCTGGCCCAAAGCTAGAAGTATCTGAGGTCAGATTTGAACTCCTGAAGATGGATCTTATTGACTCTAGACTCAGCACTCTATCCACTGTGCCATCTACCTGCCCTAACAACATGCAACATTTCATTATTGTCTTTGTATCCCCGTGTCCTCAGATAACTTCTGGTATATGACAATTACTTATAGAAATGCTTGTTTACTGATTGGATGATTAAGATGTGTGAGACTACCCCACCTATAAAATTAGGATATTTTATGCTTTCAAAGACCTTTTCTAGCTCTAAGTCTTATAATCCTACCAATTAGCATGGAGACAGACTATCTATGATGGAGCTAGAATACAAGAATAGAAGGTTATCATATATATATATATATATATATATGGGTTATAAACTCAATATGAGTTACCAGTGCAATATGGTAATCAAAAATTGGAATGAGATCTTGGACTGCTCATTGTCGCTAGAATGAAGAAAACAATAATCAACCTGGACTCTGTTCTGGTCAGATCACATATAGGATATTGTTTTGAGATCTAAGAACCACATCTTAAGAAAGATAATAAAATTCAAAGAAGAGGAAAACCATAATGATGATGTATCTCGATATCATATCATGAACAAAAGGGTTGGATAAAATTGGGATAACCTAGAAAAGACAAGACTTTTGAGGAATATGACAAATTGAATTCTGTTATTTGAAATCCTATTACATGGAAGAAAGATTAGGCTTATTATGCTTGGCCACAGAGGGTAGAATTAAGAACAATGGGTGGAAATTTTAGTGAGGTAGGCTTTAGCTTGATTTTAGGAATAATTACAATTATTCAAAAATGAAATGAGGGGATGAGAAACGGAAAAGACTACTTCAGAAAAAGGAATACTTCTTTAGGAGCAGGCTTTACTTGATGGCCTTTGAGCTTTCTTCCAACTTGGAGATTCTAGGATATGTTAGAGGTTTAATTCCTTCCACTGCCAATCCACGGGACCATGCTCCCCTTAAGAAATGAGCAGCCTCAGTACAGAAAAACTGCCTAACACTGCAGCCTGGAGTACTTTGGCATTTAAAACTCTTCCAAATGTGGCCCCTTCCTCTTTCCAAGCTTCTTATGCTTTTAATCCTCTTCACACACTCTTCAAGCCAGCTATAGTAGGCCTACCTGCTTTTATTTGAACATAGTGTTCCATCTTCCATATCCTTACCTTTGCATTGACTATTTCACCATGCCTGGAATACTCTCCCTTTCAAACTTTTAGAATCTCTAATTTCCTTTAAGATAGCTTCCTTTCTCCAAGAAGACTCTCCTATGTTATTTACACACACACACACACACACACACACACACACACAAAACCTCCCTCATCCAGTCATTAATGCCAACTCCTCTAATGGTGACCACTTTCCATTTATTCTATATTTATCTTGGATGTTCTGATTTACTTATCATCCATTATAATATAGTCTCCTCTAGGACAGGAATTGTTTTTGCTTTATCTCCATATCTTCACTATTTAGCACAGTTCTTGCCATATAATAAACACTTAATAAATTTTTGTTGACAGATTGATTTGCACTCATGTTAGTGACTGAGTCTTCTTCTCTCAAGCCTTTGGGGTCCTTGGAACCCTTGGGGATGCACTAATAATCTTGGTAGAATAGATCTCAAAGAAAGAAGACAATAAGCAGGTTTGGACGGATGAGAATGGAACATATTTCATCAGGCTCTGGGTTTAACGAGCTCTGCAAATGATAGGAATATCCTCACTACTTCTCTTTTTGTATAGTATCCAGAACCATGCCTACCAAGGAGGGCAATGGAATACAGAGGCTCTCCACACTATGTACAAAGTAATCATATAATTTTTCAAACTACCTTTTATCTTCTATTATAACAAGAGGGCAATGCCTAATCACACTTTAGATGGTATCGGAGCAAGGTCCTGCTCTTTAAGAATTTCCTAATAAAACTCTTGATGCTTTCAAATACCTGTCCTGAGGAGCTAGAAATTTAAACTTAAATTCAGAATCTCCAGGCGAAATTTCATGGAGGAGATAACTGAGGCCAGAGAGGTCATATTGTTTTGTTTTGTTTTTAAAACACTTACCTTCCGTCTTGGAGTCAATACTGTGTAGCAGCTATGACATTAAAAGAACATAGGAAGGGGGCAGCTGGGTAGCTCAGTGGATTGAGAGCCAGGCCTAGAGACGGGAGGTCCTAGGTTCAAATCTGGCCTCAGACACTTCCCAGCTGTGTGACCCTGGGCAAGTCACTTGACCCCCATTGCCTAGCCCTTACCACTCTTCTGCCTTAGAAACAATACCCAGTATTGACTCCAAGATGGAAGGTAAGGATTTTAGAGGAAAAAAAATAATAAAGCTAGATACTTCCACAGTGGCCATCTAGTCCAAATCTCTCATTTACAGATGAATAAAGAAAGATTCAGGGGAGGAGTAATTTGCCTAGTCACATAGTCATTGCATACAGATAAAGCTGAAATGTCTTCATTGGGCATTTTTAAGGTTCTTCATAGCCTGCTCCCAACCTACCTGCATCTATTTCTCGAATTTCCAACCAACCCTGCTCATGAGAATATATTCATAGTTCCCTGAGCATGCTTCTCAACCTCCTCCCCTTACTCATTTAATGCTCAGTTCTAATCCTTTTTATTTCCTTCATTTCTCAAATGCTCCCTCTCCCCACTCAGAATCATACAATCAACGAGCCTCTGAATTGTAAGGAAACTTAATGACTACTTAGTCCAACCCGTAACTGAACAAAAATCCCCTCTACTTCAAAATGGGCAAATCATACAACTTTTCTTTTAAACTTTATTTGTTTAATTAATTCAGAGTATTTCCCCATAGTTACATGATTCATATTCTTTCCCTCCCCTCATCCCCCAATTTTTGCTAGAAGAACTCCAATGAGAGGGAATCCACTGCTTTCTAAAGCAAATCCTTCTGCATTTCTATAGCTTTAGTTACTAGGAAATTTTCCCTCATTCCAAGGCTAAATATGGCTCTTAGAAACTTCAGTCCATTTCTTTTCTACACCAGATACCACTTCCACTTAAAATTGTTTTTCTTCCCTCACCCTCAGTCTTCTTTTCTCCAGGCTAAACATCTCAGTTCTTTCCATCCATTCTTATCTAGCACGAATTTGAGGTCTTCCACACCCTCATCACTCTGCCCTGGATATTCTTTAGCTTATCAATATCCTAGCTTCTCTTCTGAAATCTCCTACTACTTGTTATTAACATTATTCACATCTCCATCAGTGCCTCCTGCCATCCCTTGTATTATATGGAAATGTTGTTTTATCGTTTTTCCTACTTTTCCTCTATTTCATAAATCTATTATATGATAGATATTGTCAACTATATTTTTGAAACCTACAAGTTTGCTCCTGTCTCTTAGGAACTTGTCTTTGAGGGAAGTCCCAAACTGACTTCATCTCTAAACTGAACAATAGACCTCAAAGTATAGATAAGATTAGTATCCAATCAAGTCTTAGGTATCCTTTTTGTCTTAAGAAGTTTCTCCCATTGTATCAGAGGCTTCCAGGTAGTCTATCACCTGAATGGATACATCTTTTTGTATCTATTTCAAAGCATTCACCCCTTTCTGTTAATCAAGTTCTAAGCTCATCGGTTCCTTTTGCTAATTAGAACTAATCAATCTTCCTTCCTTTCCTTTGTTACCCAAAAGGTATATAAGACCCCAAGTTCTGTCACTTTTTGGAGAATCATCTTTGGCAGTGCATTCTCCCAGAAACAGTTTCCAGAGTCCCAGAGCCTTGGTTCTGTGTGCTTTTTAAGCGTTTTGACTCTGTGTGGTGGCTGAATATTAAGAACTTGTCTCTTACCTGATTAAAGATTTGGTTTTTCTGCCATGTTAGTGGTTCTGTGTTTTTCCAAATTGACAATATCTTATATCTATTTCATCGACTTTTCATCTTCCTTCCTCAACTAGACTAGAAGTCAAAGACCATGTCTTTTTATTTTTCTGTATCCTCTAATATCTAGCAATGTATTTTCCACTTAAGTGCTAGATAAATATTTGTTCAACTAGAAATTGATTCATGATGATCTCTATTGTTTTAAAGAACAGTAGTTTGCTTATTAGAATAGCAAAATGTTCTCCTGTACTCTACAGACAACTCTTTCTCTTTCAATACTATGCTGAGTCTCTTGTACCATAATCAGGCCAAAGCGTGACCTTAGGAGTAGGACCTGTCAGTAGGTCAACAAGCTTTTAAGTACTTACTATGTAGAAGGCACTGTAATGTTTTGGCAGTACAAACAGGGCAGCTAGGTGGCAAAGTGGATGGAGTGCCAGGACTTGGAATCAATTAGACTTATTTTCCTGAGTTCAAATCTGGCCTTGGACACTTATTAGCTAGGTGGCCGGGGACAAGCCACTTGACCTTGTTTGCCTCAGTGTTCTCAATCTGTAAGATGAGCTGGAGAAGCAAAGGGCAAACTATTATGGTAACTTTGCCAAGAAAACCCCAAATGACATCATGAAGAGTCAGGCAGGACAAGTAATGACTGAGCAACAAATATAAACACAAGCACAAAAAAAGACAATCTTTCCCGTCAAGGACCTTGTATTGTAATGCTGAAGACAACACATAAAACAGAACTAAAAAGGAGAGGGGAGATGAAGATCCTTGGACATGTCCCTGATAGAGAAGATCTTCTGAAGAATCAGATTTACAGCCTGGGGATGAATGAAGACATGGCTGGCCTGGGCCTCTCTTTAAAATGGAGCTCTGGAGAAAAATAACCAGTCAGAGGAAGAGGCAAAGAAGACTTCCAAAATAATAAGTAGACCAGTGATGGAATGAATTTTTGGGGCAAAGAGTTTTCTATGGCATGGTGGACAAAGTCCTGTCATGAGACCAAAGTAGACCATGCCTCTAGGGTCAGCATGACCCTCAGTAGTGCCTTTTGGAAACCCCAGTCAAGCAATTTCTTAAGACACAGTAGCATAGAAGGGAAGTAAATTGAACCTGCCAAGATTTTCATATGACCCTAGGATACCTAATTAACCCTCAGCCTCTAGGCAGAACCAGATAATCTTACTATCATTTACTTATTCCTTTGCTTATATTATGATGAGGCGATTGGGTTGAGTCCATTTTAGCCCAGTCTATGCTCTGTGGTTTGTGTTCTCAGATAATAATTTAGTAACTGAGCTTTGACCACAGGATGCTCACCAATATTCTATCTTTGTTATTACATGGCGCTGCAAGTAATCAAATATTGTAGTGTCCAAAGATTAAAAATGAGTCTCTCTCAAAGGGAAATAGAAAGGCACTGACTGATGTGGTAGGAGTAACAGCCTAATGCCCATCCCTACCCCATTCCCATGCTAATTAGGCTAGTTTTCCTTAAAAGGTAGTGAAACCATCCTACACACTTGATTGGCTCAGGCCATTGACATCTTTTCCTGGTCACCTGACAAGGCTGACTGACCATGATGTACAATTCAGAGAGAAGGGAGCTTAACTTAGCTGATTCAAACCTGGGGTGTTCTCAATGTTTTATATCTTTGTTATATTTCCAGCCATGGCTAGGCAAAGCTTTTTTTGTTAACTGCTGAATGCTAAATGATTATATTATTTTCTTCCCCTATGGAATGTAAACTACTAAGGGACTGGCCTCATTCGGCCCCAGCCCACAACAGTAGGCAGATATGAACAGATCTCAAAAAAGCAAAGGAGGAAAAGATGCCATTAAAAGAATTGTGATTGAAAGAGACAATGGACTGGGTAGGGTGCGAAAGTGAGGGATATCTTGTAGATGGATCTTAGGGGCCAATGTTACTCTTGTGATATCAAGAGAAAGTGAAGATCTCCAGCATTTTGGGTGAACCACCTAGAGGGAATGTATGGGAGAATGCAGACCAGAGCCTCACAGAATGGGCCAGCATGTACGGTCTGCCATCTGCTTCCCTGGAAAGCTCATTCACATTAGTAAAAATGCAGATCCCTTTGAGAATTTGAGTATTAAAATCACACTTGTTTTGACAACTAGTCATCATTCTTAATCATAGTGAAAGCCCCAAATCAGGTTGCAAAGAGGATTTAGTCCTCCCCTGCAGGCTCTGGACTTAGGAGGGCTAAAGAGCTGACATTTCCAAATTCACTTGAGAGAAAGGATAGGAGAAAAAATCTAGAATCTCAATATGAATACACTGCTTTTAGGCAGACCAGTTGCCCTGTCAGTCTCAACTGCATCCAAATTATAAAATGGATGTTCTAGGATTACTTTACAGCAATGCCAGGTGCAGAGGCACCAAAAGGTCACATCTATTAAAGCCGGCCTTTCTATCACACTGGGATTTTTACAGAGTGGGTGTCATGCTTACCTCTCTCAAAAAGAATAGACGGTGCCAGAAAACTGCTGCTAATTATCTGACAATTAAAGACATTAGAAGATGCTTTTCCAGTCTCCCTGCTTCAGTGCATTTGTCTACTAGTAGAAGAAGATTTTATCTATTTTTCTTAATAGTCACCCATCCCTACTTTAAGGCGACTGAAAATTTAGACATTTTATTTGCAGCCTGTGACCTTTTTTCTTCAAAAAAAAACCCAACAACTTCCATAATAAATATCCACTTCACAGTGCAATTGTGGTACATGTGGTTGCCATGTAACTAAGTTAAGAGATGATGTTTCCCTCGGATCTTCCCTTGGAAGGAGACAGAAGGTCTTACAAAAAGCATTATTATATTCATCCTGGTCAGACTTCTTTGGCTCCGCACACACAGCATCAGAAGGGGAGGACAGGGAGTCTACATACCCAATCTCAATTTAAAAAAAAAAGGGGGGGGAGGGCAGAGAACTACAGCAACAGCTGGTGCCAGCCAGAGGAACAGCTCAGTTAAATCCCTGGCAGCCTCTCTCTGCAGGAGGCCCAGAGAGAACTCCTGCGGAGGTTGGGAGGGAAAAACAAAAGATCATATTGTAACAAACCCTGGCTAAGTCTCATCACCAGAAATTCAGCCTCCCCAGATCAAATCTCTGCCTCATAGACGCCACACCAACTCCAGGCAGTCTTCCTTCAGGGGCTTCATTTTACTGCTCCGAGCTATGCTTTCTGCCCATAGATATGTTTCTTTCTACCTACTCAGAAATACGAAGAGATATTTGGATTCTCTGGTCTTGATTTTGGAGTGGCTGGCTGAAGAAGCAGCTGCTTGCCTGGCTTTCTCTCTCTCTCAAACCGATCCAGAAAGGGCAGAGTAATGTCATAAAAAAAGCAACATGACTGAGCCTGAGAGTAAGTAGAAACTTGGGTTCAAATCCATCATCTTACTCTTACGGGGTCTATGACCATGACAAAGGCTTTAACCTCCTTCTGCCTCAGTTTCCTCCTCTGGAAAATAGGTGTTTTAACACACTGCTACCTACTTGTCTCAGACCAGCTGAGAAGCTCAGGTATGAGATCACAGGTGTAAAATACTCTATAAACATTGACTAATTACTAGGCAATTTGTCAGTGGCTTTCTCTCACTTGGTGGTGTACGGAATAGAGCACCAGACCTGGAGTCAGGAAGATCTGAGTTCCAATCCAATCTCTGAGCAAATCTCTTAAAAAAAACTGTGGAAATTGAGGCTTACTCAATTTCCATAGTTTTTCCATCTCTGAAATAGTTGTAATAATAGCTAAGCCATTAAAAACCAGTTACTTCCCTTTGGACAGATGGATTATCTCTGCTGTCTTCAAAAAAGAAATAATATTTTATTTCTTTAAATAAAATTAAAATTAAATAATTTTAAATAAATTTAAATAAATAAAAAGTTTAAATTAAATAAATAAAATTTAAATTTAAAAAATATTTTGGTCCAGACCTATGATTTCATCATTCTAGGGAACTCACAACTTAGAAACTCCCTCCACTTATATACAATAACAACTGGTCTATAATGGATAATCTTAGAGAGTTGTATGGAACACTGAAAGGTTCACTAATTTGCCCAGGATCACCCAGCTACTAACTAAAATTAAGGTCTTCTGATGAACACTATAGTGTTCACAGTAGATACCCTAATCATAGTTCTCCAAATTTTGCTTCATTGCCAAATATTATAGTTAAGTTTCAGTTACAGAATACTACTCAAGGAACAGGAAGTAGTGTTATGGAGGCACCATTCTCCCCTAGTCTCTGTGTCCATTCCAACTTTTTCCCATGCAGAGCCATGCATAGAATTAACTCTTCACAAGCTGAGTAATTAACATTGGGCTTACAAATATAGATGGTTTAACCAAATATGACACCATATGTAAAGTGTTTTGTGGAGTCTTGGCAATCTCTCATCTTACGGAAACTTTTAGAGACCTTGAGGTGATATGGATGACTTCAGGAACGCAAAACTCTACTTCCTGTGCCTTAAAATGATAAAAATTTAATTTTTTATGGAAATATTAGAGAGATTATCTCTGTCTGTACAAAAGAAAGTAGCTGTTTTCTTGAAAAGACCTTGAGATTCTTATATGCACCTGAGTCACTCAATAGAGAAGACAGGATGAACTGAACTATTTCTACTGGACTCAAGATTTTTTAAAAACGAAGTACTGTACTAACACAGTTTCAGAAAGCCTTCCAACTCAGAACAAGCATACATAATTGCCTCTTCAACTATCTGTGCCTATCTCCTATCCTTCCTATTAAAAATAAATCTAAAGCTAGGCCAAATATTTATGGTGTATGACTTCAGCTTTGGTTGTGCTACTCAGAAAATATTCTATTCTGTTTTTATTAACTCCTTCCCTTATTACTCAGTAACTTTTCTATATCTTTTCCTCTCTTCTCCACTATCCTACCTTATTTCTACACATCATTATTATTATATACATACCTTGGCCTTCTACTTCACTGAAATGGAAAACATCTAATGGTAACTTCTTCATCTTTGTACTCTATTCCTCAAATATACTCAATATCATCATCCTCTAACTTTGTTTCCTCCATGTTTTACTATATGTGGAGGATGTTTTACTTTATTCCTTACCTGGTGTTTGTTGGTGTACCTAAATATGTTAAGTTGTTAGATTTTAAAACAATAAGACCTATATGGGAAATAACTTTACTAGATATGGTGGTACATATACCAGTGCTACTCTTATGTTGTTACATAATGAGATGGTTGCTGAAGTGTATGTTGTATACTATTAAGATAATAATTAACTGGTGGTGTAAGGAATCAGAAATCAAATTGATGACGAGATTGTTGCAAATAAAAATGGATAATATAGAAATGTATATAAAACAAAATAGATTTCTGGACTCTGGCTTTGATTGTACACAGCATTCAAATGACACAAAGATAGATAATGCTATTAAGGTTTCTGAGGACATTAGGGAAGAAAAAGAACTAAAAGCCCAGAGTAATAGTGATATCCCACTTAATCTTTTTCTACTTCGAGCTCTCCCAATAGTACAAGACAACGGTATATTCCATGTGAAACAGCATACCCATTTCAGGGCAGAGGATGTGGAGGCAATCAAAACAAAACAAAACAAAACAAAACAAAAAAACACCTCCTATGTTTCTTGACCAAGTTATTGAGGCAGCAGAAGTTTACTTAGGCCTGAATATATTAAGGATACCACCATAGAACATGTAAAATGCCTTTTTTTTTAAGAATGCTGTTCCCCAAGTAAGGAAATTTTTCAGTGAAAATTGCCCTGATTGGGAACTCTTTAGCTTGGAGGAACTTAAATAAAAGACTACATATGTCTTTGCCCAGGAGAAAGATAAGACCAATGATGAAAAAGATCTGATAACTGAAAATCTCTGGAAACAACTTAGAGAGGCAAATACTAAGGTCAAGGAAAAGGAAATAGATAACATCAAAACAGTAGCTGCTCTCAGAGCTTCAGAGAAAAAGAATGCAAGTTATGAGAGTAATACATATGTGACTACAAGGTACCAAGGGCCAAGAAGGTGTTTTTTTCGTGTGACCAGATTGGAAATCTAGTGAAAAACTGTAGATTTAGAGGGCAATTTAACAGACAAAGATTTGATGATAGATACAATCGGTATAATAATAATGGTAATTATGGTTATAGATGGAACAATTGGAATAATGGCAATAATAATTATGGATTTAATGCACAAAATAGTTTTCAGTGTCAGAATGGTTGTTGTCAGGGTATTCAAGCTCCCAATGTGGCAACAATGCAGGAGTAGATAAGAACTAGAGCAGGACCGAAGTACAGCCAGGTTGTCCAAGTAAATGGTAATCATGGTAACGAGAATGAAGGGACAGCTTCATTATGAAGGTGTGCCCAAAGTTCAGAAATATTTGATCAAGTTGATGTAAATAAAGTGAATATTGATGAAATTGTATGTGTTAAAGATAATGATAATGTGATTGTGAATAATGATAATGGTGTACTTGGTGTTAATAATAAATTAATTGCTATTAATAGTAATTTAATAAATAATGGTGACAATTTAATCAATGTTAAAGGTAATTTAAATGGAATCAATAATAATTTAATCAATGTAAATGATAATTTAAAGGGAATTAATGATAATTTAATTGGTGCTAGTGCTAAATTAACTAAATTAAATGGTGTTATTGGTGTTAATGGTAATTTACCTAATGTTAATAGTAATTTACTCATTGTTAGTAGTGATTTAGTGAGGCTTTGTAATAATTTGTCTAAGATTGATAATGATTTACTTGGTGTTGATAATAATTTAATTAGTGTTATAAATAATTGTGAGAAAAAGAAGAATTGTGTTGGAAATGGTGTTGGAAATTCTAGTGATTGTGTAATTATGGAGAATAATGGAAATTGTGATTTGATTAAGGATGATTTGATTGTAAATAAGAACAATGATACCACAATAGAGGTGAAAAAGACTAAAGGTACAAAATCCTGGGGAAATTCTATAATTCAAGATGATGTTAACTTGGGTGGACAGTAAATAGCTGAGCTTTGTTCTGATGTTACTGATTTAGCTCCTGTATTAGAAACTTTCCAACCTCCAAATAGCACAGAACCCCATGTGTCAGTTACTATAGGAGACCATATTTATGACATTCTCATTGATACAGGAGCCAGTAAATCAGTTGTGCAGTTTTTCTGAGAATTGTAGAGCTGTTGGTACAAGAGATATGGTTGGTGCTGTAGGCATAACTCAGAAAGTAGCTAAATTACAACCAAAAATGATAACTCTTGGACCTTTATCCATGGAGCATGCATTCCTTTATATGTCAGGACGTCCCATGAATCTTTTAGGCAGGGATTTGCTGTGTAAATTAAGGGCTATAATCCAATGTACATAATCTGGTGATATTTCTTTACATCTCCCAGAGAAATCTTTGAAGGCCTTTCCATTGCTTTTCTTAGATTCTAACAGTACAGAGGATGACTTAGGTACTATCTATGCAATACCTGAGGATATACCTAAGGACTTGTGTTCAAAATCATCCACAGATGTAGAGTTGTTCAAATCAGCTACTCCAGTCAGGGTGAGGACAAAGGAAGGACCAGTTCCTTGTGCATCTCAATATCTCTTGACTAAGGAAGCAATATGTGTGGTGAAAATGAAGGGAGGAAGGGAGGATGAATGGGAGAAAGGAGAGAGGAAGGTAGAGGAAGGGAAAGGAAGGTAGCAGTCCCCAGCCCTGGTGAGGGAAATTGACCAGAGCCCTTCAGGAGCTCAAATAAATGATCAGAGAGCAAATTTAGGGTTTTGAATAGCTAGGTTTTATTTAGATTAAGAAAGGGAAGGTCTAGGGAAAACTAGGAGGTAGGAAGAAAGGGAAAAAGGTACAGAGAGAGAGATCAAGGTCTGAGAGCCTCTGGGCTCCAGAGCAGATCCTCCAGGGTAGAGAGCTAGCGAGAGCTCATAGTAGAGAGAGCTCCAGAGTAGAGAGCAGAACTTCCAGGGTCGAGAGTCAGCCAGGCTATCAGAAAAATAAATATTTTCCTCTCTTTCTTTTTATATCAGTGATGACATACAAATTTTTGGAATATTATGTTGAGAGTGAGAGGCACTGGCTGCTGGCAACTTTGTAGGGAAGAATAAAACTGACAACTGGGAGGGGGAGGGGGCAAAATCAAAAAAGGGATTTAGTTATTGCTCCCAAGGTGGGTGGGGTGGGAGCTGGAAGGGGACTTAAGCCAGTTTCCTTAACTTCTTTAAAATCCCAACTTCCTTTAGGGAATTGGACTCTAGTCCCCTTGGGGGATTGCAAATCGATAATTTTTTTTTTCCTCCCTCACAGCCTAGGACTTCTGAGTTCAGGTCAACTAGAACCCTTCTCTCTAGTTTTCCACGTTTTCCCTACTGTCTGCCATGCACTGTGACTTCAGGGGTTCTAGGGGCTGCCTCTGCCCCAGATCAACAGAGTCTCCTCTCAGTAGCTACACCTTCCACTACAGCTAGATATCAAAACACTTTTCTTGATTCAGACCTGTCTTAGTGTTGTTGGTTTGCTAGTTTTACTATACATATTGTGAAAAGTGTTAGCCCTAAGATGTTATCTAAGAAACATAAAGTTCATCATGAAAACATGAGTGCCATGTTTTCAAAGATGAATGGACTTGGAAGTACTTTTCCACAGTTTTTAGAAATAAACCACTGTGTCTCATCTGCAACAAAACTGTAGCAGTCTAGAAAGAACATAACATTTCATGACACTTCAACTCTAAACACAGCAATGTCAAGGTTAGAGCCATGACCAAAGAAGAAAGAAAACAAAAAACAAAAGATCTACACAAAAAACTCTCAGGTCAGCAAAGTATTTTTAAGAAAGGAAGCAAGCAGCTACACATGCAAGTTATGTTGTAGCATACAATATTGCTAAAAGTTAAAAAGTTCTCTCTGATGGAGAGTTTGTTAAACACTGCATGCTCAAAAAGTTTGTGATATTTTATGTCCTGACAAAAGAAAAGATTTTGAAACAATAAGCTTATCTCAGAAAACAGTGACTTCTAGAATCAAAGCAATAGATAAAAACATATTATCACAGTTGGAATCAAAGATTGGCCAATTTAAAATCTGTTCAATTACTATGGATGAAAGCTCTGATATAAATGATATTTCACAGTTGCTATTATTTATAAGAGGTGTTGACGAAAACTTCTGTATTACAGAAGAACTAGCATGCATGAGGTCGTTGAAGGGAACTACAAGGTCAGATATTTTTCATGAATTTATGGAAGGAATTTCAACTTTGAAAGTACCTGTAAATTGCATATGTAGTATAACAATAGATGGAGCAAGAAATATGACAGGGAATAAAATCTGGATTTGTTGGGATCTTTAATGAAAAATATCCAGATAACAATGTTATATTTCTACATTGCATCGTATATCAAGATGCCCTGTGTAAATCTGCTTTGGATATGAAACCTGTGCTTGACTTTATTGCGAAGCTGGTTAGTGCTATTCAATCTTGAGGGGCTTGCTCACAGACAATTTTGAGATTTTCTAGAATCCATGCAATCTGAGTACTCTGATATATTGTACTACTCGAAAGTAAGGTGGCTTAGCGCAGAACGCGTCTTTGAGTGAGTTTGGCAGCTGAAAGACGAAATAGTGACATTCTTCCTTGAGAAACAGGGTCTGTAGAATATAAAATCCTGGAAGATACTTCATGGCTTTCAGACTTTAGTTTTTTACAGATCTTCTCTGCCACATGAACAGTTGAATGTCAAGATGCAAGGCAAAAATCATTTTATCAATGATATCTGGGGCCATCTCAAAGGTTTTAAACTACAACTTATTCTATTCATGAATCAGCTTGCTAAGAATGACTTGTCTCACTTCCCAAGGTTGAATTCAATAGCCCCAGTGATGAAGGAAAAGCTTAAAAGTTAAGAAGATAGTCTGAGAAGACTCCACGGTGAATTTGAATGAAGATTAGAAGACTTCAGTGTCATTGAAAAAGACTTTGAAATTTTCAGCATGCCTTTTTTTTTTTTTTTTAAACCTTGCCTTCCTTCTGTGTATACAATATACAATATACAATACTGTTTATTGGCTCCAAGCAGAAGAGTGGTAAGGGTAGGCAATGGGGGTCAAGTGACTTGTCCAAGGTCACACAGCTGGTAAGTGTCTGAGGCCAGATTTGAACCTAGGACCTCTCATCTCTAGACCTCGCTCTCAATCCACTGAGCTACCCTGCTGCCCCCTCAGTATGCCTTTTAATGTGAACTGTGAAACAGTGAAAGCAGACTTGCAGCAATGTAATCCTCAACTCAAATAGTTGTTTCTTAATGTTCCAAAATTAGAGTTCTACAAGTCCTTGTCGAAATCCACTTTCCCAAATCTGATATCTCATGCCCAGAAAGTTACTGCTATGTATAATTCATCATATATATGTGAACAGATGTTTTCTACAATGAAACTTTGAAAGAGTTTCCTTAGAAACGGACTGACAGATAAGCATTTAACTTCTCTTCTAAGAATAAGTGCAACCCAGTTTGAATCAAATTATGAGAAACTTTTAGAAATGCAGTCACAGTTTCATTCATCACATTCTCCTTCATAATCTTTCAATCACTAATAGGGCTTAGTATCACAAAAAAATATAAGAATTTTGTAAAATGTATCTTTGTTATTTTTTAATAAATTATATTGGCCCACCTAAAGTTTTTTTCCTTTCCTTTGGCCCCCTCTTTAAAAAACTTGCCCATCACTGTACTAAACCAAAAGTGGATCTACATATATCATCATATGAGATGCTCTTTGGACATGCTCCACTAAAAAGCAAAGACTTGTAAGGCTGTTTATGCATTACTCTTAGGAGGCGATTGCCAAATTGCTTCCTATTTAAGCGCTTTACAGCAGAGGCTAAGAGAATTACAGGATATGGGAGTATTAATTCAATCTGGCCCATTGGATTATTCTCTTCATAATTTTCAAACAGGTGATATAGTCTATGTGAAAAATTTTGCCAAAACACTGGCAACAGAACAAAGTTGGGTAGGTCCTTATACAGTTGTGTTCGTTTCACCATCTTCTGTAAAAGTTTTAGGTGTTTTAGGTATATTCATGGTATCATTGTTCTCACATTAAATCAGCACATGGTATAGATACTGAAAATGTAGAAATTGTTAATAATGAAGAAGATGAAGAAGAAGAAATTGTATAAAATTTGAGATCTTCAGTCAATTTGAGTCTACAGTCAGAAAGTTCAGTAAGGAGAGGACCATTCCAGCAGAAGAGGACATTCGGATAGAAAAGGACATGGATAGATGAAGAGGATTCAGGATTCATGATTAATGAACATTGCATTAAGACTGATGAACTTATAAAATTTAACTGTTTAAGACTTGGTTTTAAAGTAATTTCCAAAGAAGAGGATTAATCATGGACAACTTGGACAAATGGTTTAAAAGGATTTGGAGTGATGTAAATAGTATCTCTACATACTCATATACATCCAACATTGTACATGGAACTATCAAGAACTTTGATGGAGAAAAGGAGAGAAAAGAAGATTTCTTTGGAGAAAGAGATATCATAAGGAGATCTGAAGGAGATCTGAAGTTTTGGTAGGTATAATACATCCAACTGTAATATATTGCAGCACAATATGGCAAAGTAACAACATATCAAATCAGACACATAAAACACGAACATGTTAGGATACATTATATTCCTTATGGAATGAATCAATGTATAAATATTAACAGAATTAGCTATAGGATAAGTACTAACAAAGGATAGTTACTAACAAGATTAACTAGTTATTTAGTTAATATTTACTTAGACTAATATACTAATAACATAGGGATAGTTTAGAATAGTTTAGTGTACTAGGGAATAGTATTTGATTAGATTAGAGGATAAGATAACATAAGGTACTAATGTACATAACAATGCAAATACTACAAACCTAACAAAATTGCATTACATGAAGAACATATAACATTCTACGAATCACATATCACAAAATAATGTAAATAGATGACTAAATAAGTGTAAATAGTGTGTATATTGCAAATCATAAGTATTGCATACATGTAAAGGGTGTACATGTGTATATTTGATATGTATATAGTATGTGTGTATGTGTGTATATCAATATAGGTGTATATATTGTATGTATGTATCATGTGTGTATCTATATGTATATCTGTAAATTCTTTGAATTGTTTGATGCTAATTGACTTGCAAACATTTAAATGTAATTTGCATAAGTGAGTTTGATGTTTTGTTGGAATTTTGATGTAAAACTTTATGCAATGTTGTGTTATATATATATATATTTTTTTTTTCCAAACTTGTTTGCTTTTGTAAGTTAATAGAATGTTTCTGTATTAGTATAGGAGTTGTGTTTGTGTTTTTTTTCTTTTTTCTTTTTTAAACCCTTAACTTCTGTGCATTGGCTCATAGGTGGAAGAGTGGTAAGGATGGGCAATGGGGGTCAAGTGACTTGCCCAGGGTCACACAGCTGGGAAGTGTCTGAGGCCAGATTTGAACCTAGGACCTCCCATCTCTAGGCCTGGCTCTCAATCAGCTGAACTACCCAGATGCCCCTGTGTTTGTGGTTTTGTTTCAATTTTGTTTGATATTTTAAATTTGTTGTTGATTTTCTTAATTTTGTTGAAAATTTTGTTTTCTTATTTGCTACTCTGAACTTTGAACTATGTAATCATTCAATGTATTTATTCCTTTACCTTTCCTTGTTAAAATCCCTAGAGTAGGATAGAGTAAGATAGTTTTAGGTAAGGTTAGATAGAGTAAGTGTAGGTTGGTTGTTATTTTGGGTTAGACTTTTAGTTTAGTTTGTAGTGCACAAATACCAAAATATAGTGTGGAACACTATTTTGGATTTGTGCAAAGGGGAGAACTGTAATGAGAAAATTAGGAAATTAGATATTTAAGGTAAGATAACGCCCAGACTGTCTCTAAAGACCTGAGAGTTCCATAATGTAATGAAGCCAGGGTTTGAAGAGAGAGTGTGCTTTGACAAAGCTGAAGGAAGAAGGTTTTGGCTGTGTGTTCCAGCTTTGCCAAGTATCCACGGAGCTGATAGAGTGGGATATCACTGAGAAGAAGATACTTCAATCAACTATCGTGGCCTATGTAGAGAGAAGATCTTGGTTATCTGCTGGTGGACAGCAGATTTATCTACCTTACTCCTTAGAGCATTTATAGGACTTGTTGCTGGTTCCTGTGGCATCTGTGATCATCTTGGAGCACCTTGGACCAGTGTAGTGAGAATCCCACCTCTCCAGCCCTCTCTTATTCTAGTTAGAGATTTAGTTTATTTTAGACCTTAGTTTAATTAAATCATTTGGGTTATTCCATAGTGTTGTAACCCTTCCTGTCTCCTCTAAGCCATTAAGAACCCACATCTTGAAGTTACCTGCATCACTGGCTTTCCCTGATTGATAGATTATCAGTTAGCTGACCAACTGTCATTTCCCAAACCTCACATCTTTATTTGGTTTCCCAGTGTTTACCTGTTAGTCCTTCCCTTGTGAGGTGTGGGAGTATCCCCAGTTTATCCGGCATCTAGTTATTCCCCTATTCCCAGTATTTTCTTTTTCAAGGCACAGTGAAAATGAATCTCTACTCTTCAACAAAGAATAGAATTTCCAAGCCATTTATCCCATATCCTCCTACCTCTCAGTGTTGATGAAAACTTACTCTGACAAGTTCCCCCTTCCTCCACACTTCTCTCCATCTCCTCAGTTTCAGTATCATAGCATATGTGGATTGTTTGTATGAACTGGTTATGTATAACTTGGAGAAGAAAAGATCCTGAAACTGTCCATCCCTCACCTCTCTCATGCCTGGAGTTGTCCTGTTCCTCACCGCTACCACCCTGACCCAAGCCTCCTGATTTTCCTTGAAAGTCTTCTTTGCAATCTGAGTTTTGACCTTGTTTTACAGAATTTTTTTCTCTCAAAACTCACCAATATCTTCCTTGTTGCCAAATCCAGTAACCTTTTGTTTTTCTCCATTTCTCTTCCAACTTGACCTCACTTAAAGAACTTTACTCTACTAATCATTCATCCTTCCAAATAACATCTCCTCCCATGGCTTCAGAGACACTCCATTCTCCTTGTTTACCTCTAACTTCTAACGACATTTTTCTTTCTAATCTACTGGCTCTTCACCCTATTCTTGCTTCCTTAAAGTGGATGATACCCAACATTCTGTCCTTGGCCCTCTGTTCTCTTTCTGCAAATTCTCCCTTGATAAACTCATTTAATTTGCAATGGCTTCAGGTATGACCCCTATGTATTTGCCTCCCAAAATTATATCTCCACTACCAATCTCTCTTCTGAGCTTTAAACTGAATCTGCATGTGCACACTGCACCATGGTGGGGGGTTGGTGGGGAGAGGAGGGCGGTGGAGATGGTACATTATATTTGCAGAGACTTGAGTCAAGTTCTGATATTTATTGATTAGGTGTATGCTCTTGGGTAAGCCATCTACTATGTCTGGGCTTCAGTTTCCTCAACTGGAAGATAAGAGCCTTGGTCTAGATGACTGTTAAGGTCTTTTTTTCCAGCTCTAAATCAATGCTTCATCTGGAGAGATGGCTCTGAACACAATAAGAGACTAAAATTTTTTTCATATTAAAATGGAATTTTTATTTTCAATAACTTCTGTACCAAATTATTCTTGTATGTGATTCAAAGAAATGAATTCCTGACAGTGGTGAAGACTCAGATGCTATTTTAAAGAAAATGGAATGTCTGATTCTTCTGTCTTGGTCACTGCTCATTTTTGTGTCCCTGAAAGGCATAGGCCATCCGTGCCATATCAAGGTCTCTAAAACAGAAATCTGTAACTTTATTCTCCTATTAACACTGGATTTAAATGATGAGTCATTCTCCAAATGACTGGTTCAAATATTGCACTAGACATGTTTCTTTTATGGGCCTTCTAGGACAAGTGAATTAAAGTGACAACCTCCTTTATACAGAAATGGATTTTTCCACTACTAAAAAGGGACACTTGGTGATATGATGAACTGTAATCAGAAATCAGATATTGTACCTTCTTTGACTTAATCATTAACTACAGACCAGTGGATCTGGTCCAAAAGAGACACCCTACTAGTGTTTTGGTAGCTGGCCCACTGGATCAAAGTGCTGCACAGATTAAAAAAAAAAAAAAAAAAAAAAAAAAAAGGCCAACATCTTTTCTAGTTCTGGAATACACCAGAAACAGTGAAGAAACAAGCTTCTAAACTCTCTTGTTTAATTAACTGATCAACCTTGCAAGGATTTTTGAAGGATTACAATGTATTTAGTGCTATGCTTAAATAGTAAGGAATAGGAAGAGGGAAACATTCAGTGTCTTAAGAAATACTGCATCCTCTTGCATATTCCTTTTAGGTCTCCGGTTTTCAAAGATGAATCCCAAGACAGATCAGATGAGCCAGTGAAAATTATTTCTAGAGAAGGTCCCATCAAGGTGGCTGAGGAATCAGGTTAGAAAGGTGAAAGGAAGCTGGAGGAAGGATCCTAGGGCAAAGGTACTGCCATAAGTGACCTTCACCTCCTTTGATAAACACAGCTTCTCTTTCCATGTGGGGCTTAGTTTAATCTTGAGGCAGGAGGGTCTCCTATTAGGCAATTGTTTAAATCCCAGGACACATGCCATCATTTTGATTATCTTACTTTCTGGCATCAACATCACTTCCCTAGAGGCTAAAAGAAAACATTTTTCTAAAATTTATGGGCAAAAGATTATGCTGAGCACTGTACATCTGCCTCAGAAGAGCTCTATGTTCTCATTAAGCTTCATGACAATTATCTGAGAAAAGTTACAAAAAGTTTTTCCCTCACTTTAAAGATAAATGACCCAAGGCAAAAATAAGCATAAATAATTTCCCAAGGACATTCAGTCATTTTGTAAGAGATATTCCGGACTACTCATTTAATGTTTCTCATTCTACTTCCTCCAAGTATGAAGAATGGTAATGATAATAACAAAGTCTTTCCAACCAGTAATTCCAATAAACATTTTATTTATGATTTAGCTTGCTAAAAATTGCAAAATCCTAAACAATTTAGCAATTTAGCAATATCTCTAACAGAGTATATTATGTATATTGATCAGGGTAATAGACTATTAAAATAGTTTATTTGAGTGATTGAAAGGTTTTCTATTTGAAAAATTTATCAACATTAAAGGAGAAGCTTACAAAATGGCACAGTATATAAAAATAATAATCAGCATTTATAAAGCAATTGAGGGTTTGTAAAGCACTTTACAAATATTATCTCATTTGATCCTCACCACAGTCTTGGAAAGAAGGGGTGATTGTTATCTTCTTTTTATAGATGAAGAAACTGAGGCAGATAAAAGTTATTCAAATCCAGGCCTAGAGACAGGAGATCCTAGGTTCAAATCCGGCCTCAGACACTTCCCAGCTGTGTGACCCTGGGCAAGTCACTTGACCCCCATTGCCTACCCTTACCAATCTTCCACCTATAAGTCAATACACAGAAGTTAAGGGTTTAAAATTAAAAAAAAAAGTTATTCAAATCAATCATAAAAAACCTGAATGTTTGCTTCTTCAATGCTACTATTGTCTTCTTGAAGTGTATACTCCCTCCAATTGTGTAGATTGCAACCCATCTTATCCCTTCTCATCCTGGGCCATTCTTGTACATGTCTTCCCATAAATCCATTATAGGAAGTCTTTCCACATGAATAAGGCCTTCCACTGAATATCTTGATATTGTATTGCTATGTACACATGGTACAATTGGGCAATCCCTAGCCTAGTCACTGAAAAGGTATTAACTAGTACCAGGCTTTGGATGCTGTCTCTGTTTATTAAGGCACTGGGTAACCACAGGCAAATCTCTTGAATGAAGCATCATCTATCAAATGGAAATAAGAACACTTAAAGCATTTACATTACAAAGTTGTTTCCAGGAAGGTGTTTTGAAAACCAAAAAATACTGTAAAGAATTATGTTTATTCTCTTCTCTGGCCACTACTCCCTTGCATGTATTGTATCTCTCTATTACATAGAATTTGAGTTCTGTGAGGGACTTTCTGACACATAGTAAACACATAAATGCCTGATGATTATGATGAGGACTGTAATAATAATAACTGGAACTGCTATTTCTTTCCTCTTTGTGACATCTAGATTAATTGAATGAATTTCTTCTGTCAAATTTGAATTGCATTTTAAAATATATGTGCAAAACATTAGAGTTGAAAGAAACATTGACAACCACATTATAGGATAATGGAATTATAGACATCAAGTTGGGAGTGTTTTTAGAAGCCATCTAATCCAACCTCATTTTACAGATGAGGAAAATGAGGCTGAGAGAGATTAAGTGACTTGCTCAAGGACAAATAACCAGTAAGAGTCAGAAGTGGGATTTGAACCAAGGTCTTCCTCATTCCAAGATCAACACTTAGTATATTATGCACAGCCCCACACTGACATTTTACAGGTAAAAAAGCTGAAACCTAAGGAAGTATATTGATTTAGCTAGTTAGTTGAGAAGATAGTAAATTAATTCTTTCAGGCATAGATGATGCAAATTTCAGTTTCTCATCTATTCCCAACTGATCCTTGTTTCTCTGTGCATCAGTAGTAGTTCATCAAACACTTTACATTAATCTTAGTATTTTTCCATTACCTTCATCCTCTTTAGCTTCTTGTTGCTTTTCATAAATATTTTCAGTTATTTCTGATTCTTCATGACCCCATTTAGTATTTTCTTGGCAAAAACACTGGAATGGTTTGCCGTTTCCTTCTCCAGTTCATTTTGTAGATGTGGAAACTGAGGCAAACAGGGTTAAGCGACTTAGCCAGGGTCACATATCTAGTAAGTGTCTGAGGCCAGTTTTGAACACAGGAAGATGAGTCTTCCTGACAACAGGATTGGCACTCTATCCAATGAAGCACTTAGCTGCCAGTTCATTAGCTTAAATATGAATAAATTTGTATTTCTTTCAGAGGCTGCCATCTTGAAAAATATTTCTTTAAAAGTTTATGGCTTTATAAGGGGAACAGTCAGTTTTGTTCCTCAAAAACTATGGAGGTCATTTCCTCTGGAAAGCAGAAAAGGAAGAAAACTGAAATTGTTATTTTTCTTGGTTTGTTAATGAGTGAAAGCAAAGAACACATATAAAAATGAAATACTTAGAATTTGACATAGATACTGAGCCTGTACAGATTAGGGACTGAGCTGGTATGCACCAAAGCAAGAAAAAAGGGAATGTAGAAGAGGCAGGCAATGGAGATGAGGGAATTTACTTCTTTCTCCAGCTAAGCAGATTTCTGTTTTGGAATCCCACTGACATATTCTACCCATAGGGTTAAAGTTGGTGTGAAGGCTAGAGAATTTACAGGACTGATCAAGTAAAAAGTGAGGGGAGAAGTTATTTTATGATTGAATAATTTCATCCTGGAGTTGATAAGCCAAAGTCTAAAGAAAAGTAAACCAAAAAGAAAAGTCAGATTGAGGGAACGGTGAGTGTGGAATACCAAAATCAAAAGGCCTGTGATGAATGGGAAGACCAATTGGTACACCAGGAAGTCAGGACAAAATGAGGGTGCAAAAAAATGAAATAGTTTTTATGAGGAAGTTTGAATCTTCTTTTTACATTTTGGGGCATCTAGATGGTGAAGTGCTGGCCTTGGAGTCAGGAAGATTCATCTTCTTGATGAAATGAATTGGAGAAGGAAATGGTAAACCATTTTGTTATCTTTGCCAAGAAAATCCCAAATGGGATCATGAAGAATCAGAAACAACTGGGACAACTAGACAACAATTTACATTTCCCATTTCTACCTTGCTGATGCAACAGACTATTGCTGGTTGGGGTCCAACAATCTACATACTAATGTGGCTGCACCCCAGGACCTGGGATTATATGCCAAACTCAAGAGCCTGAGTCTGAGATAAAGCACTCTAGCCACTGTCCCACCTACCTGCCCTACTTTATTTTTTTAGAAAGTGTTTTCATCACAACAACTGAGATACATAGTCTAAGTATTAATATTCTTATTCAGGGGATGAAGCCCAAGGCTCACAGAAGTTAAGTGCCTTGTCTAATTTCACATTACTACTAAGTGCCAAATCCTATACTCAAACCCCAGTATACAAATTCCAGGCAAGTCCAATGTTCTTTCCAATACAACATGCTATATAGCAGTAGCAACAGACTTGCCTATCTCCCCTCTGAGAATCCTTGTTGCCAAGAAAAGATAGACTTGTCTTCTGATTGAAAAAATCTCTCTTGATCATTAACTATTATTATGTTAATAACATACAAATGATTTTTTTTTTGCTTAATACATTTGCCACAGAAGGGGAGGGAGAAGAGGATAGTCAGCACATGTTCCAACATTCAGTACAATAAAAATGACTGAGAGGTGGCAGAGTTTAAAGAAAGAGCCCTGGGCTTGCAGTAAGGAAAACAGACATTTAATAGTTGTATGACTCTGGGCAAGTCCCCTAACCTCCCTGAGATTCAGTTTCTTCATCTGTAAAATGGGGATATAATAGTGTTCTTGTGAAGATAAATGAGATCAAACAGGTAAAATGCCCTCTAGATCTTAAAGTAGTACATAGTAGCTATTATTATTAAATGTTTTAAAACAAAATTATCTTTTGAGAAGTACTAAAGAGTTGTAGAAGCAGCTAGATGGCACAGTGGATAGAGTACTAGGCTTAAAATTAGGAATACCTGAGTTCAAATTCAGCCTTACACACTTGCTAGCTGTGTGAACATGGGCAAGTTACTTAACCCTGTTGGCCTCAGTTTCCTCATCTGCAAAATGAGCTAGAGAAGGAAATAGCAAACCACTCCCAGTATCTTTGCCAAGAAAACCCAAAATGGGATCACGAAGAGTTGGACATGATTGAAAAACAACTGAACAAAAAAAAAATTATAGAGCGTGATAAAAAGCCATATCATATACTATAAATGGAGTAAAAGTTTTGGGGTTTATTTTCCTTAGTTAAGATTTCCTTATTGTCTATTATATTCACTAAGGGAATTCACCTTAAATTTACTCACCTTAAATTTATTCACCTTAAAATTACCTGCATTTGGTGGATGGGTGTATTGTTTTTAGAGTCATTCCTCTTCTATTTTTCCTGAGTCATGCAGAAAAGTCAACAGTTCTCAGTTATAAAATATCAGCACATAAGGATCTGGAGAGCAACTATAAAAACTACAGGTGGAAGCCTGAGATATCCATAGCAGAGAGCTTGTGTACAGCACTATCAGTCATACTGATTATAGCTCCTTTGGTAGAAGAAGAAAGCAGATCGACATGGCAAACTTGAATTGGTCATATGAGGGAGAAAATGGTAAGCATTCTTCTACTCTTCCACAGGGGAGGCAGGTCATTTCTTCTCTTTGGGCCAGTCAGTATAGGCATCTGGCAACTGCAAAGCAATGGGTTAAAGAGTTATAGAGGCCAAAATGGCTAAAATAATATTATTTTCATAATCAGAGTGGCCGTGGTGACTTTAGAAATTAATTGCCTTTTGTTTTCACAAAATGTAGTTTATCTCTCTTTGCTGGTTAGCAAGCATTCCATTTTAGCATGAAATCATACAAAAAGAAAACATTCTTTGATGCCAGATTTTCATTTACTTTCATGAAATGTCATGAAAAATTTTTGCTATAGCAATATGAATACTTAATATATAGGGGAAACTTTTAAAAATTAATAGAGATGGGGCAGCTGAGTGGCTTGGTAGATAGGGTACTAGATGTGAAATTGGGAGGGCTTGCGTTCAAATGCGACCTCAGATACTTCCTAGCTGTGTTACCTTGAGCAAGTCACTTAATTCCATTGCCTAGCCTTACCACTCTTCTGCCTTAAAACCAATTCACAGTATTGATTCTAAGACAGAAGTTAAGGACTTAACAAAAAGTCATAACGGTAGCTTATTTTTTTTTAAATAGCTATCAAGCATCATGTGAAGATTTGAGTGTTTGCATATTTTTGTCTTTCTAGGTCCTGAGCAGTGGAGCAAGCTCTACCCCATTGCTAACGGAGACAAGCAGTCCCCCATTGACATTAAAACCAAAGAGGTCAAACATGATGCCTCTCTAAAACCCATCAGTGTCACCTACAATCCAGCAACAGCCAAAGAAATTGTCAATGTGAGTCATAACTTCCACGTAAATTTTGAGGACAAGGATAACCAGTCAGGTGAGCCAAAAGAGACTTCTTACTCTTTTTCCAAGGTAAACAGGCCAATCAGTCAACAGCCATTAATTTAGCACCTACTCTTTGCTAAATGGAAGCAGCTAGGTGGCTCAGTAGATAGAGTGCTAGATCTAGAATCAGGAAGACCTGAGTTCCGACCTCAGACACTTACTAGGTGTGTGACTCCAGGCAAGTCACTTAACTTCTGTTTGTCTTACTCCTCTAGAGAAGGAAATAACAAACCACTCCAGTATCTTTGCCAAGAAAACCCCCACAGACATCACTGGTGTGCTATGGTCCATTGGGTCAAGAAGAAAAGAGTCTAGACACAATTAAAACTATTGAAGAAGATTTGCCAAGAATTCTGCTAAGTGCTTAGGATACAAAGAAAAAAGCTATGAGAGAGACCTTCCTTGAAAGAACTTACCTTTTAACAGGGGAGACAACATACACATATATCGGTATAGTCAATATGCATAGAAAGGTAATCTGAGGGAGAAAGGCAGCATTAGCATCTGGAAGAACTAAGAAAGGATCTATCAAGGGAGGAGGTGTTTGAGCTGAGTCTTGAAGAAAACCAAGAATTCCAAGTGGTGAAGGATAGAAGGGAGAGAATTCCAGGAATGGAAGACAGCTTAGTTATATGTAAGGAACAGAAAATAGGCCAGGATGGCTGAAACAAAAGGTAAGTTGAAGAAGCCAGTTGGCAGGGCAGACTGAGTGTTGCATTTGGAGTCAGAAAGACCTGAATCCAGATCCAGCCTCAGTCACTGCACAAATATCTGGATTTCTTATAGCCTCCATTTCCTCATCTGTAAAATAGGGATAATAATAACACCCACCTCTTGTAAGGTCGTTAAAAAAATCAATTGAAATAAAATCTTTAAAGTATTTTGCAGACCTTAAAGAGCTTTATTATATATGGCATGTATACAAGAAGAATAGAGGGAGAAAAGGGCCAAGTTGGAAAGAGTTTTAAATATCCAACAGAGGACTGTATATTTCATCCTAGAGATAATAATAATAGCTAGCATTTATATAGTGCTATTTTGTGCTAGGCACTGTGTTTTACAAATATTTTCTCTTTTGATCCTTGAAACAACAGTAGGAGGTAGATGCAATTATTATCCCTATTTCAGAACTGAAGAAACTGTAGCAGATAGAGGTTGGATGACTTGTCCAAAGGTCACATAGCTAATTACTGAAACCAGATTTGAATTCAGGAATTTTCTGACTCTAAAACCATATTCTTGCCATTTCTCTACTAGATTAAGAAGGTAGGTGACATAGAGTTGCCCTTAAAAAAATCACTTAAGAAGTAGTTGATGAACAGGTTGGTGTAGAGAGGGAGCCAAATTGAGAGACAATTGCAATAATCCAGGAGAGAAGTGCTAACAGTATGAACTAGGTTGGGTGAAGAAAACAGGAGAGATTTTGTGGAGATAGAAATGACAAAATTTGTCAATTCTTTTGATGTGAGATGACAAGAATAACATAAAGGTTAAGAACCTAGATGACTGGAAGGACCAAGTAACCATCAACAGTAAGAGAGAAGTGAGCAGGGAAGGAAGAATTTAAGGGAGAAGAAGATAATTCAGAAGAGCTTTAAGAAAATTAATTAATCAGAAATACATTTATTCTGTAGCACACCCATATACAATGCTAAAAATTATCATAGAATTGTTCCATATGGGGATAGTTCTACACAAAATTATGAATTTGACAAATCTAGTCTTTAGAGCTCTTTTTTTCCCCTGCTCAGGGACACTTTCTAAGCCCTACAGAGTTTTGAGTCCCTCTCTATTTTTTTTCTACTCTTCTCCATCAACCCCTGCTCTCTAGAAATGATTTGCTTAACCCTTTAACATTAACGGACATATAACTAAAATGGTTTCAAGTGTTGCTTTTCTTAAAGTGATTTACATTTTTAACAAGGTCTAAGAAACAACTCTCTAGTAATAGAACATTGAACCTCAGTGATGAGTCCTAGGAGGTGTTGTTTTTAATTAGGGGTGTGTTTTTCAGGCACTTCTGAAATCATAAATAACTGCCTGCTCCAAGGGTTCTAGACTTTTTGTATAAGTCTCTCAACATACACTCCAGGTGGGTTGTGTGGTCCCTCTCATAGTATTCTTATTGAATACTGATGTATGTTTAATTGACAATTTTTTACAGTAGATAAAAAAATTATAGATAGATTGGAGATGCTAAAAGATGAATAAATGAAAAAAATTAATGAACAAATGGATGAAGCATCTATTAATCACTTACTATGTGCAAAGCACCATGATGAAATAATTTGTCTGAAACAGCACAAGAAGCCAACAATGAATTAGGGATGACAATTCCACAGATCTTTTCTTGATACCCCCATGCTTCATTCACTTAGCCTGTGCTCTCGTTTAATGTCTTAGATCTGATCCATTTTCTGCTAATTGAGTTGGGCTTTCTCTCTTGTAACTTGGTACTTTTTTCTCTTCCTAGTACTAAAAGGTGGTCCCTTCGCTGGAAGCTTCAGGCTGCGCCAGTTTCATTTTCACTGGGGCACTGCTGATGACCAAGGTTCTGAGCACACAGTCGATGGAGTAAAATACTCAGCCGAGGTAAAATCATCCAAAGAGATGTAATAAAGTCACAGCTAGGATAGAGTCCATAGGGACAATGGACAGAGAGTCAGGCCTGAAGACAGGAGGTCCTGGGTTCAAATGTGATACTTCCTAGCTGTGTGACCTTGGGCAAGTCACTTAACCCCAATTGCCTAGCCCTTATTGGCTCTTTTGCCTTGGAACTGATATTTAGTATCAATTCTAAGAAAGTATGGGTTTTTTAAATAAATACACAGAAGTAGACATATTCTAATTGTATGGCATTTTATTCAATAGAAATGCCTTATTTTAAGAATTTTCAGAATATGTTATAAATATATATTTATTTTTATTTTACAGAATTTTGGAATGCTTTTTTTTAAATCTTAGAACTACAGGGAGGGATATATTTTTTAAATCATTTAAGTAATTTTTATATGCCTGATATAAAATTATCTTTTCTTCTAGTAATTGCTGTCTTTCATTTGAATCTATCTTCATTTCTAAAGGGGGCAACTACAAATGAAATTTGATCAAGCTTCCTGCTGCAATGTGAGCCGTGAACTAACCTTTACAATGTTATTTAAAGAGCCATATAATATAGAAGTTAAAGAATAATCCCATCTAGGGAAAGGAAAAAGAAATCTATAAAAAGTAACATATCCTTGTTTGGACTATATAATTTATGTAACCTATATATGAAGCAATACTGTTTACCAGAAGCAATTAATCTCCCTTTCTAAATTATGCTCAAGGACAATCACAATCTCCAAAATACGGATTCCCTAAGACTTAGAGATGCTATAAAAAATTGCCTTCTTGTAAACTTGCTGCTAAGGAATACTGTGTGGTATAGCGAAAATGATTTCAACTTTCACGTCAGAGAGCACGAATTCTGTTTCAACTTCTATTTGCATGATCTTAGACAACATTTAAGCTTTCTGGGCCTATTTGTCAAAATGAGAAAGTTGGACTAAATCAGTTCGGTTACCTCCCTTGTAGGCAGCTAAGCAACACAAGAGGAAGGAGGACTAGATCTCAAAACTGGAAAAATTGAATTTAAATCCAGTCTCAAATGCTTCCTAGCTGTGTGGCCCTTGACAAGTCATTTAACCTCTTTGTGCCTCAGTTTACTCATCAATGAAATGGAGATAAAAATAGAACTTACTTCACAGAGTTATTATGAAGATTAAATGAAATCACATCTGTAAAGTCCTTTGCAAACCTTAAAGTGCTATATAAATTTCAGCTATGTTTATTTTGTTCCAACTCACAATTTACGGTCAAAAAAAAGTTTGAATAAGAGAGAGACAGAGAAAGAGAGAGAGAGAAAAGACAACTTCAGCTACTGATGTAAAAGTCGGTCAGCCAGTGTGCCAAGAATAAGTAGAAGCCTATTGAGTTCTTCAACCCCAAGAGTGCTAGAGGAAACAAAATGTCAGTTTTTTTAGTAACTACAGCATAGAAATGAACAGAAAGCACTCTCAGGGCTGAGGATTTTCATTCTACTTATTCTCCCACAGAATATTAATGTGGTTATCTAACAGTGAGAATCTGGCTCTTTCCTGTCTTCTGGTGAAATTTTCAACATGATTGCCTTCTCTTTAGTTTCCTTTGTCTAGACCAGGAGGGCTTAACTTTTTTGTTTCATGAACCCCTTTTAGCAATGTAGTGATGCCCACAAACTCTTCTCAAAATAATGTTTTTAAATGCATAAAACACACAGGATTACAAAGGAAACCAACTGTATTGAAATATGTTTTAAAATATTCTAAAAGAACTCCTGGTGTAGGCAAAGGCAGTTTCCTTTGAACTGCCAAGTTAAAATGTGCATTGGTTAGTGGTAGCTGTCATTTGTATTAGGGTAAAGAATAAGCCACAACTTTTAAAATTCTTTCTTAAGTTACACATAGTTCACTGGAATTCTGAAAAATATTCCAGCTTCAGTGAAGCAGCTGAGAAACCTGACGGCTTGGCAATTATTGGTGTTTTTATAAAGGTAGGTAAGAAAACTATGCGAATATTTCTTTTGTCCAGATTAGAGCTGGAGATAGGATGGAACAAGAGACTAATAGTATTCTAGTTGTTCTTCTGAGAGCTTTAATTTCATTCCACTAATTTAAAGTAGATGAAAAACATCCCAGAATGCCTTCTATTTGGTTTTCCTATTGGCTTTGTTTCATTTGGCTACTCTTTCGGCAGAAAGAATTGTGGGGGTGGATTCTGTTTGGGAGAAAAGAGAAAAGGAATCTTCCTCTCCTTCACCTTTGTCCCTCTCCCAAGCCTTCTTACAAATTGCCCAAAGACAGAGATTGTTTAATTTCTGTTTCTGACTTAACCCCAAAGTTCTTCTGGGGATAATATATTAAGGAAGCAGTGTTTTGGGTTTGTTGGGTTTTTTTTGTTGTTGTTGTTGTTGTTGTTTTTTTAATGACATCAGATTATTTAGGAGATAGAAAAGCAGACACTGGTCAGGTAACAGACCAAGAAGTTCTTGAGACATCACCATGAAATTATTTGGTTACTGAGGACATTGTGAGTGTGAAGCCCCCTGCCCCCTTTTGTGATTATAATAGTATTAGCCTTTATGATTATTTTCATAACACAATCATTAGTTTTGAGTTAAAAGTCAAGAAATATAGTTTGCTTTATAAAAGGCATAAAGATTATTACAGTTTAAGGGGGTATCAAAACTTGTTTACAGGCATTTGACCTTAAACCTATATTCCAAGAGTTTCCATTAATCCTACCACATACCCCTCTTGGGTGTATAACAAGATGATCTGACAAAAAGAGGAAATATGGTCTTGTTTGTGTAACAAGATGGTCACACAAGAGGTGGAGGGTTACTCTTGTTCGTACATAACAGTTAACCAAACTGCTGACTCCTAATATTACACCATAATATTCATCAGTACAAAACACCAAGACCCTGACTGAGTATTGCAGAGGCTTTGGAAAGGTCAGCTATTATAATAGACATAAGTTACCACCCATAGTGATCTTTTTTACACTCACTAGGCTAAATCAGCACTTGCATCGTTAATTAAGAACCATCCATGTGAAAGATTTTACATCCATTCGATTTTCATTTTGATTATATTTTTCTGTCACTATGTCATCAGATTTCTCGGCATAAAAAAGGCTCAGGGTCTCTGGTTCTGATCTCAACCAGGGTCTGGATTTATTGGGAGTTTGGCCTCTTCTCAATAAGCCTGTTTTGCTTGGAGTTTTTATATTGGTGTGATAAATTTTCACCATAACATTAAGAGGTAGGAGGATATATAGCAAAGACCAGAAACATGAAGAATTTTCATGCCACTGTTTACTCCTTGGATCCTCATTTCTTGAATATGGGTGCTTAATTTGACTGAAAATATTCCTGGGTCTATATAGTATATTTAAATGAAATTTTTAATATGTTCAAGAACAGATAGAGAATGCATACCCAGACATACTGTCTTATTGCAAAATAACCTCTGAAAGAACAGAGGAAAATATTCTCTCTTCATTTTTCAATAGAAAATTTACATTGACTTTGTGTAGTGTTTGATTTATTAAAATACCTGTCATTTATGTGTTTGTTTATTACTCTTTCTCTTTCTAATTTTTTTCTTTTTTATTCTTTTCCCAGGTTGGCCAACCCAACTCAGTCCTCCAGAAAGTAATCGATGCCCTAAGTTCAATCAAAACTAAGGTAAATATCCCAAATCAAAGATTAACTAATAAGAAGGCCAGACTTGGGGGCTCACTAAATGAAGGGTACAATGAAGGAGGAGGGGGAAATGTGGAGGGGAAAAGAGGGGGAAAGAGACAGAGGAAACTATAATCCAAAAACTCCCTGTAACTCAGCTACCTTTAGGACAATTCTGAGTCAACTTCTACAGTCGTTTTGTAGGAAGAGTCACTTAGACATGTAAATTCATTTTGCAATGCTTATTCTGGTTAAAATGTGGTCAACCTTCATTATGTTAAGAAAGATATTTGTATTTCCTTGATAACACCAAAGGATAAACATTCAGGATGCCCTTTTAGGATTAATAAAGAATTGATTGAAGTGTTGAAATAAGCTATCCTCATCTGTCAGCTTAAATAAAATTATGAATTCAGGAAAAAATGACCAAAATAACTATTTGTCAAAGACTTTGCCACTCAGCTGGAATATAGCCTGGTATCAATTCTGTATACAAAGTAAGTGTTTTCATAATGCAGAAAAATTATATGTACATATATATGTTATCTTTAATATATTTTTAAGAAGATGGCTTTACTCCAACACAGAAACATCTTCAGTACTTGTCTCTCTTCTGCCTTATTCAAAAGGAAAAAACCCTAGAAGTTAAAACTTCAGTGTTGAGTTCTCGCATTATCCTCTATCACCAATAATGCTATTTGGTGAGAGAACTTGAATCAGTTCAGTAGCAGATTGGATAAAATATTGAACCTAGACTTAGGAAAATCAGAGTTCAAATCCAGCCTCAGATATTAGCTATGTGACCCTGGGCAAGTCACGTAACTTCTTTCTGCCTCAGTTTCTTCATCTATAAAATGGAGGTGATAATAATAGCATCTGCATCAGAGGGTTGTTGAAATAATCAAATGAGTTAATATTTGTAAAATGCTTTGCAAACTTTAAAATGCTTTATACATGCTAGCTATTATTATAACTTATTTGCTCATTTCCTATTCTGTATTATCCTCAAAAAATGCAAGATGCTAGTTGTCATCAGAAAAACTAAGGTAAAGTCTACAGAGGATGATGAACCTGTAATTATTTCAGAGTATTTTATGTCATAACATTTTTTTCAGGGCAAAAAAGCTCCATTTGCTAATTTTGACCCATCCCTTCTACTCCCTCAATCCTCGGATTACTGGAGCTATCATGGCTCTCTGACTCATCCCCCTCTACATGAGAGTGTAACCTGGATTATCTACCGGGAGCCTATCAGTGCCAGCTCAGAACAGGTAGAGTATCACAAAATGGGCACTGGGAAATGGAATCAATTCAGCTAATGGCAGTTAATGAAGGAAAATAGAATTTCAGTTAGAAATGTTATTTCCCCTTTTAAAGAAATGCAAAATAGTTTATTTCTATTAAAATATTGTTCTCTGAATTTATACCTAACAAAGAGGAATGAATCTTATTCTAGACTACAAAGAAGAGAAATGTAGCTGGAAATCCCACCAGTAAACATGTGCACTTAGATCCCATGGCCCTGACACTTATCAACATTTATTTTTTTGCTTGTTTTAAGTTCATGATCTTAAAGGTCAAAGTATTTATTTGCCCTCAGATTCTTGTGAAGAAAACTAGAGTTTGAGGTTCATTGGCATCTCTGAATTGATAAAAAATTTAAAAACACTTACCCAACCAATGCTTTTAATTTTTGATATTTTGCTAAAGCAACTTTTGAATAAAGGAGAATTTTTTTTAAAAGTGATCCTACGGAGCAGCTCTGTGGACTGAGAGTCAGGCCTAGAGATGGGAGGTCCTGGTTTCAAATTTGACCTCAGACACTTTCTAGCTGTGTGACCCTGGACAAATTACTTAATTCCCATTGCCCTTACCACTCTTCTGCCTTGGCAACAATATAATTGTTGAGTCTAAGACAAAAGGTAAATGTTGTCCAGGGGGAAAAAAGTGAATCTAGAAAAGCTACTTGTAAGGGTGGTGCAGTGCAGCCCTAGCTAAAGGCAATACAATTTATGGAAAAGAACCCTGGAGAATTGGATTTGCTGCACACATACTTGGATTTTCTCATTCAAGGTTTCCCTGGGATTTTTCATCATGTTATTAGTTCTTTTTCAATAAGCTTTTCTTTTTACCTTATCAATATATTGCTTGAGACAAGATCAAAGCAAGAAAGACCTACTCAGGCTAAGTCTACACAAGGCAATAATTTTATCATCTTAGATAAATAAACTAATCAGTTTAATAGACTTTATCAATCACATTGATTAAATTAATTGTATAATACTGAACTGGCTGGTCTATTCAGTAGCTTTGTGGCAACAAATGGCACCAGCTCAAAACTACTATATCACTTGAAGCCAAAAGAATAAAAAAGTTAGTACTTTTTTTTTTTCTCACCTCCACTTGCCAAATTTGATTTTATGCTGTGTGTCTTCACTCTTATTATCTGATGGTGTTAAAGTAACCCTTGGCAAAATAGTACTATATTTAACTGGTAGGCAGCTTGACAGTCCAGTGAAGTCAAGAGGTGGTGGACATGGACTCTAAAGGCATGAATTCAAATCCATCCTCAGAGACTTATTAACTGTGTGACCTTGAACCAATCACAAAAACCTCTTTCCAGATCAGTTTCCTCATCTGTAAAATGGCGTCAATAATAGTACCTACCTCCCAGGTTTATTTTTAGGATAAAATGAGATATTTGCAAAGTGCTTGGCCAACCTTAAAAGCATTACATAAGAATTATTATTATCATTAATTATTATTATTGCTATTATTTTAACTGTGGCTGTTGTAATTCAACCGAAGTATATCGCTATTTTCTCTTTTTTTTTTAAACATTTATTAATAATCATTTTTTAACATGGTTACATGTTTCATGCTCCTACTTTCCCCTTCACCCCCCGCACTCCCCCCACCCATGGCTGACGCACATTTCCACTGGTTTTGTCATGTGTCCTTGATCAAGACCAATTTCCAAATTGTTGGTGGTTGCATTGGTGTGGTAGTTTCGAGTCCACATCCCCAATCATGTCCACCCCGACCCATGCGTTCAAGCAGTTGCTTTTCTTATATGTTTCCTCTCCTGCAGTCCTTCCTCTGAATGTGAGTAGCATCTTTACCATAAATCCCTCAGAATTGTCCTGGGTCATTGCATTGCTGCTGGTACAGAAGCCCATTACATTCAATTTTACCACAGTATGTCAGTCTCTGTGTACAATGTTCTTTTGGCTCTGCTCCTTTCGCTCTGCATCAGTTCCCGGAGGTCTTTCCAGTTCGCCTGGAACTTCTCCAGTTTATTATTCCTTTTAGCGCAATAGTATTCCATCACCCGCATATACCACAGTTTGTTCAGCCATTCCCCAATTGAAGGACATAGCCTCCTTTTCCAATTTGTTGCCACCACAAAAAGCGCAGCTATAAATATTTTCGTACAAGTCTGTTTATCTATGATCTCTTTGGGGTACAAACCCAGCAATGGTATGGCTGGGTCAAAGGGCAGGCATTCTTTTATAGCCCTTTGAGCATGATTCCAAATTGCCAGCCAGAATAGCTGGATCAGTTCACAACTCCACCAGCAATGCATCAATGTCCCAATTTTGCCACATCCCCTCCAACATTCATTACTCTCCCCTTCTTTCATTTTAGCCAATCTGCTAGGTGTGAGGTGGTACCTCAGAGTTGTTTTGATTTGCATTTCTCTAATT
>NC_058130.1:477707079-477719089 GCF_016433145.1 Gracilinanus agilis
TTCTTATTTATTTTTCGGTTTGATTTATCTAGATCTGACAGAGGAATATTTAGATCTCCCACTAGTATGGTTTTACTATCTATTTCCTTCTTGAGCTCTGCCAGTTTCTCCTTTATGAATTTGGGTGCTATGCCACTTGGTGCATACATATTAAGCAGTGTTATTTCCTCATTGTTTATACTGTCTTTAATCAGGATGTAATGACCTTCCCTGTCTTTTTTAATCATATCTATTTTTACTTTGGCTTTGTCAGAAATCATAATAGCCACTCCTGCCTTCTTTTTCTCATTTGACGCCCAAAAGATTTTGCTCAAACCCTGAACCTTAAACTTGTGTATGTCCACCCGCCTCATATGTGTTTCTTGTAGACAACTTATGGTGGGATTTTGGTTTCTAATCCACTCTGCTATTTGCTTCTGTTTTATGAGCGAGTTCATCCCATTCACATTCAGAGTTAGAATCATCAGTTGTGCATTTGCTGACATTTTCGAATCCTCCCCTCTTCCTACCCCCTTTTTCCTTATACTTTTTCCTTTTAAATCAGTGGTTTGCTATTGAGCTGCTATCCCTTATCCGCTCCCTTGATTAACTTCCCTTTCTACCCCCTCCCTTATTTTTCCCCCTCTTTTTGTTTTTAAAGGCCTTATGAATTCCCTCCCCCTTGTTCTCCCCTCCCTTTTTTTTGACCTGCCCACTCCCCTGCTCCCCTTGGTTTATCCCTTCTGACTTTCTCAGAAGGGTTAGATAAGAGTTTTATGTCCCAATGGATAGTATAGCTACTCTTCCCTCTCCAGGTTGATTACACTGAGAGTAAGGTTTGATTATTACCTCTTAATGCTCTCTTCCTCTCCTTCTTATAATAGTATTTGTCCCCTCTCCCTCCCATGCCCTCTTTGTGTGTAATAGAATATCCTATTTTCTTATTCACTCAAGTTTCTCTTGGTGTCCCCTGCTATTCATCCCCTCTTTCCCATCCCCCATGTCATCTTAGATTATTTAGTGTTCCACCCTCACCCTGTGAATTATTCTTCTGATTACTATATTAGTGAATATTATAATAGTGAATAGAGTTCACTACAGAGAATTATACATAACATTTCTCTACATAGGAATACAGATATCTCTTCCATTTTCCTCAAAATCTCAGTTTTGAACTCTTCCATAGCTTGTGAGGAGTTTTTCTTATTTGAGGAGGGTCCGGATGCTTGTTTGTTCTCCTCCTCTGTTTGCTCGGTTGTCTGGATTTTCTCTGTGTAAAAGTTGTCGAGTGTTAAAGACTTCTTTTTCTTGTTGTTAATCTTTCTCTTCTGAACTTCCTGAGACTGGGTAGCCATGGTTAGCCCAGCAGCTTCTCAGGTTTATCCTCGTGCTCAGGGTCTGTCCGCGGTCAAGCCCCCTGGTGGACCCCCTTGCTTGATCATCTGCTGGAGGTTTCTTTATAAGTCTCAGGGCACTGTTTCCACAGTCGTATACCGGTCTGCACTGGTTCCCCACTCAGGGTTTCAGAGCTTTAGCTTGTGGCTGTGTGTGCCTCCACCCACGCCTCCGCCAGTGTCTGCGCTCTGGGTTGTGTTCTGGGCCCTGCTTCTGCTCTCAGCAACCTCCTCCCACGCTCAAATTTTGTGTGCGTTCGTTAGCTTTTTGGGGTCCTAAATCTTGCTGCTCTCAGGAACAGGCTCCGGAGCTGCCAATGACTCGATGGGTGCCCCAAACTTGCTCTATTTCTTTTTAGCTGGCTTTGGCACTGTAGGTGTTGTGTGTGGAGGGGGTGGGGGTTGGGTGGTTGCTCAGCCCGCAATTTAGTGAGAGCTGTTTCACCCCTTTATAGCATGGAAATGCCTCGATTCCATGTACCTTCCACGCTGTGCCCTGTCGTGTTGTTCCTCCGTTCGTCTGGACTTGTTTTTATGTCCCCTTGAGGAGTTTTGTGTGTTTCGGTCAGGAGAGGTTAAGAGCTGCTTCTTACTCTGCCGCCATCTTAACCCGGAACCTATTGAAAGTATTATTATCTAGATCTTTAGGATAGCCTCAAGTCCTATAGAAAGCCCCTAAGTACTCTGTAGTAAACCAGCATTTAATGAGTTAACAGCTCTTTCCCTCAGCAGAAAATAGCAGAAGCTGCTTGTATCTTTTTCTCTCTGCTTCAGAAGTCCCAAAGACATAACATGGCAGGTCCAAGCAAATTCCATTCTCACTTTAGTATCTTCCCACGCCAAGCTGTACCCCACAATCTTAAAGACTCATTCTTTAACATACCTTTTGAAGTATGGGAAACTTTTACTAAAATAAAACTTAAAGTAAGGCTCATCCTTTAACCTTGAACACTGTCTCATCCAGGTATAATCTACATGAGAAAAAATTTATGTTATATGCCAACTATTACATAATTCTTATAACCCTGAGTTTCTATACAGCTTTTATTTCAAATGTACTTTGTAGAAAAAAACAGAGCACAAGCTTGGGGGCTGTTGGAACAGTCATGAGCTAACGTATTAGAGTGATGGTTTCCAGTTTCTGCTTTGTTCTTTCTCACCTAAAGCGTACACCTTTCCAGACCCCTGGAGCTGCTGGATGGCTTCCAGCATCAGGTATGGTCCTGTTATATGTTATGACAAGTCTCTAAGGACCAGCTTTAGCTAAGTGCAAACTAGTTCGTCATCAGGAGGTTGCCTTCTAGGTGACTAATTTATCTGCTCACATCAACCCTCAGAATGGCCATATCCAATATCCCAGTATCTTTTAACAACTGATCTTTTAGTGTAGGTTTAAAATCATACTCTTTCCCCATAAGTATATTACTCTAAAAAATAAATTGTTTTTCATCATCTCCAGTTGTTCAAGTTTTCTTCCCCTAATTATCTGAAATTAATTTTGATTTGATTTTGTACATACCTAAGTGTTTCTACATTGCCTCTGTAAGAGGGGAATTAGATATTTAAAGTATGGTCACCAGGAATCTAATTAGCTTGATTCCAAAATTAAAATAGACCCAAGTCAGGATGACTTTATGGAAATTTATTTACAATTAGGAAGGTTGAAGGTAGGGAAATAGAGAGAGAGAAACTCTGGCCCAGACCAGAGGTCCGGATGAGAGGATTTAGAGGCCCCAGCAGAGGAGCACAGAGGTTATTCAAATAAGGCTATTAGCCACAAGGCCTTTTACAATTAGAGAGGCAAGAGAGGCCTCCTTGAGGGTAGAGCCTCTAGAAATGCCAAGGGAGGAGAAAGGAAGTCAGCCTAACTTACCCACGTGACAATCCAGAGGGAAGCCGCCTGAGGTCTCAGCAGAGATCCTTCAACACCAAGTTCAAAGCGCCAACTGACTCCACAGGAAGTTACCATCGTATTTGAAAGATAGCATCTTTCGTCACTTCTTGCATCCACCTCCAATTTCAAGTGGACAAATGGCAGCCTCAACACTGTTTTGGATTGCCCAAAGGGCAGTTGTTCTTGATTTCTTGTTCTTGATTTGTTACTTATTGTCACATGTGGGTAACTAATCTTCCCCTCCCCATGGTTGGGTGGGGTGACATTATTTCTGATAGCTGTCTAACAATGAATGAGGATGAGCTAATTCCATTTACACACCTCCTTTCATTCAACAACTGCTTGAGAGTAATGACCATTTCCTTTTTGTCTTCACAACCACATTACCCTAGCTCAGTGGCTAACACATAATAGAAAATAAATACTCAATGATATAATATTCATCAAACCATAGGATTGGGAAGTTTATTTTCTAGTATATAATGCTATTTCCAAATAAAATAGCACCTAAACCATTCTAAAAGATGTTTTGAATCATATTATTTGTTGTTAATATTGATTATGATTCTATCCCTTTATAATGAAAAAAACAATACTACTGATACACAATTGGCAGAACATATTCCTTAATTTGTTACTTTAGTGTTGGTTGTAGATTTGTATGGTGCATACACACTCTTGCTCATTTCCTCTTGTATCAATAGTCCATACCATTGACATAGCTAGCCATAGTTAGGGATGCAGGAATAAAGGGAAGGTTTAGCAATCCCTGAAGGAAATAATAATAATAGAATAAGTAATAGCTTGCATCTATTTAGGACTTTAAGGTTTGCAAAATGCTTTGCATGTCTTATCTCATTTGATCCTTATCATCACACCTGTGTTGTAAGTGCTATTGTTATCCCCATTTTACTATTCAAGAATACAAGGCTAAAAATTGTTAAGGATCAGTGATTCCCCCCAAAAGACTGAATTTCCTTTTTTCATGTCCTTGGGATATGTTTCCCAACTTTTTCCCCATTATATTAACAAAAAAATCTCATGAGATACTACCTTACCTAATTCCTGCTATTTGCTAGTGTTACCCATCACATCCACCCTGCTCCCCACAGCACAGCCTTTCCCCTCATAAATGAGAAACCTCTGCAGTTTATGATATAAATTACATCTTAATATCTCTCAAAGAATGTATGATTTATAAGTGTTTAAAACCCATAGAGTAAGTTGTGTTCTCTGCGCTTAAATATGAGGTAAAACTTACTTCTCTACTAATTTTCTTTCTTAAAATTTTTTTTAATTAACAAGCATTTATTTTCTTCCCCCTTCCTTCTTCCCCCTATTGAAATAAAAGAAAAACAAAACCTTCATAAACAAACATGTATAATCAAGCAAATCTAATCCTTATATTGATCTCGTTCCAAAATGTATGTCTTATTTTGTATCTTGAATCCATCACCTCAGTTGCAGAAGGTGGAGAGGCATGTTTTGGGGTTGGTAATTTCACCAGAGTTTTTAAGTCTTTCAGTCATTTGTTTTTACCATGCTAGCAGCAAGTTGGAGCTCTATGGAGGGTGGCTGAAGCAGCTATTTCCCTGAGCTGAGACATTTACCCAATCCCCAGCTCCTTTCCTCTTCCCTCCTCCCTTTTTGTTTTCCGTTCCTGGTCTTTGACGACCAGATGCTGAGGAGGCAGCTGCCACGGCAGCTACTGAGGCCTCAGTGAAGGTTTTCACTTCTACTCCCCTCTTCCCCTCTCCCCTCCGCCATGCATTAATATTATTCTTTTGAAGACTCTTCGTGATCAAGCCGCCAAAGTGGAGAGTGCAATTTGCAGAAGTGGTTGCTTCTCATTTCAGTGCTTCTTCAGGTGGAGGAGGAAGTAGGGGTGCACCTCAGCACTATCCCAAGATTGTCAACAACAGCAAGTTCCTAGGAGAAACCCCGGGGCAAAACACTCAGAAATGGATCCCTGCAAGAAGCACTAGACGAAATGACACCTGAGCAGCAAACAACTCAGCAAACGAAAAAGAACAGCATGATGCAATCCTCAGGAAAGTAAGAGTCGTTCTAAATAAGCTTACTCCTAAAAAGTTTGACAAGCCGTGCTTGGAGCTCCTCAATATGAGCGTAGAGTCTAAGCTCATCTTAAAAGGAGTCATACTGCTGATTGTGGTCAAAGCCCCTGAAGAGCCAAAGTAGAGCCCACTGTCCCCTCAACTGTCATCCATTGGCAGAAGATGCACCAAATTATGATGGCTCAGCAGCTGAGGGTCAACCAGGACAGAAGCAAAGGACAATAAGGATATTCAGAGGCCTCCTAATTTCCAAACTACAAGATGGAATAGAAAACCGAACCAGAAGTGTTGATATCCATGACTGTACGTGACAACTCCCTCCTTCCCGAGGAGGAGGAACAGAGAGCCATTGCTAAGATCAAGATGTCGAGAAACATCAAGTTCTTTGGAGAACTTGACAAGCTTGATCTTATTCATGAGTCTGTCCTTCATAAGTGCATCAAAACACCTTTGGGAAAGAAGAGAGTAAAACTCAAAGATATGGGAGAGGATTGGAGTGCCTCTGTCAGATGAGGAGGACAGTGGGACCTAGGTTAGACCATGAAAGAGCCAAGTCCTTAATGGATCAGTATTTTGCTAAGTATGCTAAGTAAGGAATTGCTAGCAAGGATTCGTTTCCCGCTGCTATGGAGTTGAGAGAATACAATTGGATTCTTCGCAAAGCTTTTCTTGACAATGGACCAAAGATGATCAATCAAACCCTTCATGATGCAGTAAGAGATCTAGGAGTTTTTATTCCTGCTCCTATGGCTCAAGGGATGAGAAGTGACTTTTTCCTGGAGGGACAGGGTGGCATACCACCCAGGATGAAACTGGACAGGGACCCACTTGAAGGACTTGCTGATATATTTGGATAAATAGGTAGCGAATTGGTAGGGTTCCAGGAGTTATCCGGAATAGATTTTCACCCATCGTGAGAGTCATCTATCACATCAACTCTTCAAAGGCCACAGGGGTCATATTGTGCCTCCTATACAATCCCAGTTTGAAGAGATGGGAGGCAAATTTATGAAAAGCCAGGGGCTAAGCCAGCTCTACTATAACCAGAGTCAGGGACTCTTATCCCAGCTGCAAGGACAGTCAAAGGATATGCCACCTCAGTTTTCTACGAAAGGACAGTTTAATGCTAATGAGATTAATCTGAGACCTGCTCAATCTTTCCTAATGAATAAAAATCAAGTGCCAAATCTTCCATGCCAGATAACTATGATTCCTCCTAGTGCACAACCACCACGTATTCAAATACCACCTCTATGACAGACTCCTCAGCTTGGCCCCAAAACGAATCCACCACTTATTTAAGGAAAGCCTCCACCATCAAAAGAACTTCTCAAACTAACTGAAGCTGTGGTGACAGAGTACCTGAATAGTGGGAATGCAGATGATGCTGTCAGTGGTGTATTGGAAATGAAGGCCCACAAACACTTTCTCCCAGACATGTTAAGCAAAGTATGCAGGCTTTCCTGAATGTATTCAGTGCCCCAAACTTGAGGTGGATATCCCTTTGGTAAAATCCTATTTAGCGCAGTTTGCAGCCTGGGCATCATTTTAGAGTTGGTGAGCATTTCAGAGCTAACTCAACCACTGGAAAGTGGCACCTACTTCCCTCTCTTTTTACTTTGCCTTCAACAATTAGCTAAGTTACAAGATTGTGAATGGTTAACAGAACTTTTCCAACAAAGCAAAGTCAATAGGCAGAAAATATTTCCAGAAATAGATCAGAATAAGGATCAAATGTTGGAGATTTTGGAGGGAAAGGGACTTTCCCACTTCTCAAATTGGAGAAGGAACTGTTGAAATAAATAAAGTTGGATCCATCACCTCAGACCATATATAAATGGATAAAAGACAACATTTCTCCCAAACTTCATGTAGGCAAGGGATTTGTGAACATGTTTTTATCTTGCTGATGTTACTGTGCAAATTGTTCTGGTCCTGCTCATTTCAGTCTTCACCAGTTCATATGAGGCTTCTTTCCAGGTTTGTCTGGAAATCTTCCCTTTTGTGATTTCTTATGACATATCTAAATAAATCAATTCATATCCTATAATTTGTTCTGCCTTTCCCCAACTTCCCCAAGCACCAACTTGGTTTCCAGTTCTTTGTCACTAAGAAAAGAGCTATTTTATATATTTTTTGCCTTGTAAATTTTGTGCCCTAAGTATTTTAAATATGAGTCCTTTCCCTCTTTCTTTAATTTATTTGGGGCTACTGGCCTGGTAGTGGTATTGCTGGGTCACTGGCTATGCAGAGTTTTGTGATTTTAGAGGAACAGTTCCAGATTACTTTTCAGAATGATTAGACTTCTTATTCTCATTTTATTCAATCTTGGGAACATTCTAGTGCTTCTAAGAGTAATGGGATATTAGATTTTCTGCCTTTTAGTTGCCTTTGAAGTACAGGTCTATTCTAGAATCATTTGGGAATGCTGGGAGGATGAATCGGCATTGAGATATGACTAATAAATCAAAATGTATAATTTAGAACCAGGATGTTTGAGACCCCTCCAGAACTGTTAGAGATTCCACAAGTCAATGAACACAAAACTATGCACATGGTCCATGTTCTTTAATTGAATTGCTTTTATTTTGTCCTTCTCCCTTTCCCCTGCTTTCTTGTATACCACCATTGAAAAATAAGTATTCCTTTGGAATTCATGCTTCTCTTCAGATGGGGAGCAATATAACCTTATAGAGTTTTATTGTTGAATCATAAAGGAATTCGAAGAACTTTAAGGGCTGCAAATTCTATGAACTCTAAGTGAAATTTGGACCCTTGTTAACTTGGTGAATCCTGTATCTCTTTTATTGGTCTATGGATTCTACTGATTTTAGGACCAACATTGGTTCTGATTCTGACCCTACTTTCCACCTCTGGATCCTCTTTTCTGTCTTCATTATTCTCAGCACTTATTGAGTCTGTATTATATATTCAGTCTAATACATTTGTCCTTTCCTAACACAGGAACTTGCCAGTTTTAGCCTTTCCTTGCTCCCTAGAAGTAGTTGGCAGGGGCCATGGATGGATTTCATTCATGGTCAATGTCATGTCCTATTCCTAATCATGCCACAGGCTAGGGCCAAGAAGAAAAGCTTTCCCTTTCCCCAGGAAGAAAAGAAAAAAAAAATTGCCTTAAAGGGGGCATTAACAATTGAGTTAATTTAATTCTAAATTGGTTTCATCTTTCCCAAATATTTAAACAATAAGAATATACTTAAAAAAAACAAGGATCCATGATTCATTCATGTACTATCTCTACCAATACCAGTTATAACCCTTCAACTTAATAGTCTGAAAAAGGTGGTTCTCATTGAAAAATTGATCAGTTTAGAGCCGGTTTGGTAATGAGTTTCTCCAAAATTATCTAAGTTGGGCTTTGCAGAGTAGACTTTCTGGGATTTGCCATATCTTGTACTTTATAGGCATAACCTTTGAGAAACAGCATGGTGTAAAGGACAGAGCACTAAACCTGTCAGGAAGCTCTGTGTTCATATCCTGATACTTATTGGTTGTAGGACCCTATGCAAGTCATTTAACCTCCTTGTAATTCCATTTCCTTATCTGCAAATTGTGTGTGTGTGTGTGTGTGTGTGTGTGTGTGTGTGTGTGTGTGTGTGTGTAGGGGGGGATAGATTTGATAGTCTCTAAGACGTTCAGATTTCTGATTCTGATAACTCCAGATCACCACTATGTCTCAGTCAGGCAGTAGAGGAGCCATCAATTGTAAGCTAATTTTTTCTAGGCCTTTCATCTAAATTTGCTTTAAAAGCCAGGCTATTATATGTGTGGAAGAGCATATATAATTATAAGTATATAATTTTAGTTTCTAGAATATAAGAAGAATGAGAAAAATAAATGTCTTCAGTAAAAAAATAAAGAATACAAGAGTCAAGGAGAAAGGAAAAGTAAAGAACTTTATGAGTCAAACTGAAAGGTTAAACGTGTTATTATTAATGATTCCCTTTTAAATCATATTCAAACAGTAACTACCATCATAAAGAATCCCACGACTCAAACTTGAATTTTAGCAAAACTTTAAATTACAGTTAGCTTACAGATTACCAAATGCATAAAAAGCCAAAAGTAAAGTATTTTTTCTTGAGTTGTTGGAAGAGAATTTCTTACAGAATAAAGATTAGTATAGTAAATACATTCAACTTGCATTTAATGAAATAGCAATAACTAAATAGTCCATGTACTTCTCATAGATTAAATTCAGATTCAACAAATATTCACTAAATAATAATCACGTAAAACATTTACTTCCTATGGTTTGAATAGATTTCTTTAGAAAAGATGTTGCCTTTTTTCCCTCTTGAGAATGGAGATGACAGGAGACTCACTGGAATGAAGCCTTCACTTGTCTCCCCTTCAGTGGCTGGGGGAGTCGATGGTTGTGTAGGATGGAGGAAGCTTTTTCACCTTCAGCACTCGATAGAAGACTTCGGAACTTGGCCAGCTAGGAAAAAGAATGGATATCTTTTTGAGTTTCAAAAGTAGTTAAAGGCAATCCAATACTCACTATACCCAGTATAATGAATGCAGTTCTATTTTTCAAAACTGACTTTGTAATAGATTCTTCTTACTCATGCAAAGAAGAATAAGATAGCCCCAAATTCCAACAATTCTGTTTATGAAGAGGATGATAAATTTAATTGTGGGTCTAAAGAGTAAAAGAGAAAATAGCTTGAAAACACTGAAAAGTATAGGAATAGAAGGACCTTTCCTAAAAATAATAAACAGTATATACCTAAAACCATCAACAAACATCATATGCAATGGGGATAAATTAGAAGCCTTCCCAATAAGATCAGGAGTAAAACAAGGATGCCCATTATCACCTCTATTATTCAACATAGTACTAGAAACACTAGCAGTTGCAATTAGAGAAGAAAAAGAAATTGAAGGTATCAAAATAGGCAAGGAGGAGACTAAGTTATCACTCTTTGCAGATGATATGATGGTCTACTTAAAAAATCCTAGAGAATCAACTAAGAAGCTTGTAGAAATAATCAACAACTTTAGCAAAGTTGCAGGATACAAAATAAATGCACATAAATCATGAGCATTTCTATACATTTCCAACACACTAGAGTAGCAAGAAGTGGAAAGAGAAACACCATTCAAAATCACCCTAGACAATATAAAATACTTAGGAATCTACCTACCAAAACTAACACAGCAATTATATGAAAACAACTACAAAACACTTTCCAAACAAATAAAGCTTGATCTAAACAATTGGAAAGCCATTGATTGCTCATGGGTAGGACGAGCTAACATAATAAAAATGACAATTCTACCCAAATTAATTTACCTATTTAGCGCCATACCTATCAAGCTACCAAAAAACTTCTTTACTGAATTAGGAAAAACTATAACAAATTTCATTTGGAATAACAAAAGATCAAGAATATCAAGGGAAATAATGAAAAGAAATGTGAAGGAAGGGGGCCTAGCAGTACCAGATATTAAACTATACTATAAAGCAGCAGTCATCAAAACAATATGGTACTGGCTAAGAGATAGAGAGGAGGATCAATGGAATAGACTTGGGGTTAATGACATCAGCAAGACAGTGTATGATAAACCCAAAGAGCCCAACTTTTGGGACAGGAATCCACTATTTGACAAAACTGCTGGGAAATTTGGAAAACAATATGGGAGAGATTAGGTCTAGATCAACATCTCACACCCTACACCAAGATAAATTCAGAATGGGTGAATGACTTGAATATAAAGAGGGAAACTATAAACATGTTAAGTGAACACAGAATAGTATACTTGTCAGATCTGTGGGAAAGGAAAGACTTTAAATCCAAGCAAGAGTTTAGAGAAAATTACAAAATGTAAATTAAACGGTTTTGATTATATTAAACTAAAAAGTTTTTGTACAAACAAAACAATGTCGTCAAAATCAGAAGGCAAACAACAAATTGGGAAAAAATCTTTATAACGAAAAATTCTGACAGGGGTCTAATTACTCAAATATACAAGGAGTTAAAGCAATTGTATAAAAAATCAAGCCATTCCCCAATTGATAAATGGGCAAGAGACATGAATAGGCAATTTTCAGGTAAAGAAATCAAAAGTATTAATAAGCACATGAGAAAGTGTTCCAAATCTCTAATAATTAGAGAAATGCAAATCAAAACAACCCTGAGGTATCACCTCACACCTAGCAGATTGGCTAAAATGAAAGAAGGGGAGAGTAATGAATGTTGGAGGGGATGTGGAAAAATTGGGACATTAATGCATTGCTGGTGGAGCTGTGAACTGATCCAGCCATTCTGGCTGGCAATTTGGAACTATGCTCAAAGGGTTATAAAAGAATGCCTGCCCTTTGATCCAGCCATACCATTGTTGGGTTTGTACCCCAAAGAGATCATAGATAAACAGACTTGTACGAAAATATTTATAGCTGCGCTTTTTGTGGTGGCAAAGAACTGGAAAAGAAGGGTATGTCCTTCAATTGGGGAATGGCTGAACAAACTGTGGTATATGCGGGTGATGGAATACTATTGTGCTAAAAGGAATAATAAACTGGAGGAGTTCCAGGCGAACTGGAGAGACCTCCGGGAACAGATGCAGAGCGAAAGGAGCAGAGCCAGAAGAACATTATACACAGAGACTGATATACTGTGGTAAAATTGAATGTAATGGACCTC
>NC_058130.1:477719189-477731304 GCF_016433145.1 Gracilinanus agilis
TACACAGAGACTGATATACTGTGGTAAAATTGAATGTAATGGACCTCTGTACCAGCAGCAATACAATGACCCAGGACAATTCTGAGGGATTTATGGTAAAGAATGCTACCCACATTCAGAGGAAGGACTGCAGGAGAGGAAACATATAAGAAAAACAACTGCTTGAACGCATGGGTCGGGGTGGACATGATTGAGGGTGTGGACTCGAAACTGCCACACCAATGCAACTACCAACAATTTGGAAATTGGTCTTGATCAAGGACACATGACAAAACCAGTGGAAATGTGCATCGGCCATGGGTGGAGGGAATGCGGGGGGCGAAGGGGAAAGGAGGAGCATGAATCGTGTAACCATGTTAAAAATGAATATTAATAAATGTTTGAAAAAAAAAAGACCATAAGAGTTCGAACTTCTGATTCATAATAAACATGTGACCATTAAAAAAAATAAATAATACTTTCAATAATAAAAAGTATTGATCAAAAGAGATTCATAGAGGGGTCAAATTGGGTAAACCATCCTGTGGCCCAATTTTCAGGCCACAGGAATCAGCACAGGGCTTTGCCATCTGTATTGATCTTGATGGGATCTTGATAAAGACCCTAATTCTCTGAGTGGCTCCTGGCAACCTGAAACCAATTCTGGCTTTTTAGAACCTGTCAGAGCTTATAACTGGCAGGGCCTTTGGGAACTGGAGTCACTGCCACACCAAGATGAAGCCCCATAGATTGGCTTTCCTAAAATAAGAAAGAAAATCCAGATACTTCATTATATTCCTTTCCTTGCATGTAATGCCAAGTTCATTTTTTAATGAAATGAAATTCATCTTATCTGGCCATTCTGTATCATTTTCAATGAAGAAATGGGTTTTTATCAACAATTAGAATTCTTTCTGACCCATTCTTATTTCCTTTCAACATAATAGCCTTAAATGCTCAGAACACATAACTAATAATGGTTTTAGAACTTGGGAGCACATCTTATCCAGGCCAATTTATTTCTAGTCAACATAATAAGCCTGTCAGAGCCTTTTGTTTTTGTTTCTACTAAATGCCTATGAAGCACTATGAATTCTTGGCTAACTTCTGAAAGCTCTGGAACAACTCCTAATTGTAACACATGCTTTGAAAGTTCACAAACAAATGTTGTCCAGTAACAGAGTCAAGATGCTGCTGAATTCTTTTAATCATAATCAAGGTAAATAATAAATTAATGCCCTTCAAAATCATATTCTATGACTATAACTCTATCTTTCAATTTAAATTCCATGAGGTTCTATTCAATTTATCAAGGAATTGTTCAGCACTTAAACCTTCCAGAATTTATGCTAGTTGCTGAAAAGACAAAGGTGAAAAAAAAATCCTGGTCCTGAAACAGTTTTTATACTACTGGCGTGAAAGGAGACAATGCAAACTGTATGTGACTAAGCAGAACACCGCATAGATATAATGGGAGAAAGGAATAATCCAGATAAAATATTTTAATTTAATTTTTTTATTTTTTAGAAAAAATTTTTTCCATGGTTCCATGATTCATATTCTTGCTCTCTCTCTCCCCACCCAACATACATTTCGACTGGTTTCTTCATATGTCATCAATCAAGACCTATTTCTGTATTATTGATAATTGTTCTAGGGTGCTCATCAAGAGTCTACATCCCAAATTGTGTCAGTATCAACCCATATGTTCAAGCAATTGTTTTTCTTCTGTGTTTCCACTCCTGTAGTTCTTCCTCTGAATGTAGGTAGTTTTCTTTTCCATAAATCCCTCAGAATTGTTCTGGTTCATTGCATTGCTGCTAGTATAGAAGTCCATTACATTCGATTTTACCACAGTGTATCAGTCTCTGTGTATAATGTTCTCTTGGTTCTGCTCCTTTCACTCTGCATCAATTCCTGGAGGTCATTCCAGTTCACATGGAATTCCTCCAGTTTATTATTCCTCTGAGCACAATAGTATTCCATCACCAACATATACCACAGTTTGTTCAGCCATTCCCCAATTGACGGGTATACCCTTGTTTTCCAGTTTTTTGCCACCACAAAAAGCACAGCTATAAATATTTTTGTGCATATCTGTTTCCCTGTGATCTCTTTGAGGTACAAACTCAGCAATGGTATTGCTGGATCAAAGGGTAGACATTCATTTAGCGCTCTTTGGGCATAGTTCCAATTTGCCATCCAGAATGGTTAGATCAATTCACAACTCCACCAGCAGTGCATTAATGTCCCACTTTTGCCACATCCCCTTCAACATTCATTACTCTCCCCTGCTGTCATTTTAGCCAATCTGCTAACTGTGAGATGATACCTCATAGTTGTTTTGATTTGCATTTCTCGAATTATTAGAGATTTAGAACACTTTCTTTATCTGAAAATTGCCTATTCATGTCCCTTGCCCATTTATTGATTGGAGAATGGCTTGATTTTTTTTGTACAATTGATTTAACTCCTTGTATATTTGAATAATTAGACCTTTGTCAGAGTTTTTTGTTATAAAAATTTTTCCCCAGTTTGTTGTTTCCTTTCTAATTTTAGTTGCATTGTTTTGTTCGTACAAAAACTTTTTAATTTAATATAATCAAAATTTTTTATTTTACATTTTGTAATTTTTCCTCTTACTTGCTTTTAAAATCTTTCCTTTCCCAGAGATATGACAACTATACTATTCTGTGTTTGTTTAATTTTCTTATAGTTTCCTTCTTTATATTCAAGTCATTCACCTACTCTGAATTTATCTTGGTGTAGGGTGTGAGATGTTGATCTAAACCTAATCTATCCCATATTGTTTTCCAGTTTTCCCAGCAGTTTTTGTCAAATAGTGGATTTTTGTCCCAAAAGTTGGGCTCTTTGGGTTTATCATAGACTGTCTTGCTGACGTCTCTTACCCCAAGTCTATTCCACTGATCCTCCCTTCTGTCTCTTAGCCAGTACCATATTGTTTTGATAACCATTGCTTCATAGTATAGTTTAATATCTGGTACTTGCTAGGCCACCTTCCTTCACGTTTCAAGCCAACTGCTCTCAACTGCAACACCTAGCTGCCTCATATAAATGTCAGCTATTATTAATAGCACTGGAAAGAAAGTGGCAAAAACTGGAGAGATATGATGAATAGAAATTGGAAAATGATTGGTTGAGAAAGGAGAGAAAGAAAAGTCAAATATAACCCCCACCCTGGGTTTTGAGTCCAGGAGAATAGGGGGATTGTAGTGCTAATAGCAGAAATAGGAGAGTTTGGAGGAAGGGAGAAAGTGTTCAGTTCTGTTTAAGAAATGTTGAGTTTGAAATATGGGTCAGATATTCAGGAGGCAAATAGAGATATAAGACTGGAATTCTGGGGAGGTATTGGACACAGTTATATTATGTAGAAGTAATCTATGTAATAGAGCAGATGAGATTAATATCAGATCAATGAAACAACCATTTATTAAGTGTCTCCAATAATACGGTTAGGCAATAGGAAAATAATTCTAGCACTCAAGAAACTTAAATTTAGTTGGAGCAAAATGATGGAGACAGACCACAGATAGAAAGAGAAAAGAGCCCAATACTCTATAATAGAGTATTGGGGGATATTCTAATTTAGATACCAATAAGGAAGATTATTACAGGCACTCTTCAATGAAATCCCTAGCCACTCAAAAAGATAAACCTAACAATCCACATAAGAAAATCTAATTGTTTATTTCCCAGACTATAACAAACAGTTGGACAGACAGGTCATTGATTTAGTTTATCAGGACATACATCTTAGCCAAGCATCACAGATGAATTATAACTTGTGCATGAACTTGAACAGGAGGGGAAAAGTGTGAATAGTATGATATTTAGGGAAAGTGAAGTATTTCCAGTGATTCCCAAATTGCTCTTAGACATCAAAATCTATCTTTTAACACTGGACTAGATAACCTCTGAGGTGCCATCCAGCTCTATATCTATAACACTGTGAATAACAATATTCTTCTAATTATACTATCTAGCTATTTTTCATATGATTCCAGACTTACCAAAGGATCAAAATTCTGGTGACCCAAAGTGTGAAGGAGAGAGATAGGTTGAGTGTAAAGACAGGAGTAAAACAAAGTTATCATCCAAGAATTGAGTGATTGGCAAGAGTTGAATTGATCTTGTAGCAATAGTAACATAAATGAAGGACAGTATGACTCCTGCATTGTTATCCCCTGAGTTATTAAAAGATCTACAATACATCAGGTCTGCTAGACAGGATTCATGGGAGGCCATGAAGAGGAATAAGAAGGGACAATCATAAAAAACCTGGAAAGACTTTTATGACATGATGCAAAGTAAAGTGAGCAGAATCAGGAGTGTATTGTACACAGTAACAACAATACCATATGATGATCCACTGTGAATAACTTAACTATTACCAGCAATGCAAGGATCCAAGACAAGTCCAAGAGATTCATGATAAAAAAAAAAAGCTATCCACCACCATAGAAGAAACTAATGGAGTCTGAATGCAAATTGAAGCATAGCACTTCTTCATGAGTTTTTTTTTCTTGAATAGGTGATATGTGTCTTCTTTCACAACATGACGAACAGAGAAATTTGTATGCATGATAGCACATGTGTAAAATATCATATTACCTGCCATCTCAGGTAGTGAGGAGGAGAGTGAGAGAGAAAATCTGGATTGATTTCAAAATGTCAGAAAACAATTATTTAAAATGTAGCAACATGTTAAAAAAAGAAAAGAAAAAAACAAGAAGAATAAAAAGACATGGTTAGATTGTGATAAACTTCATTGGAGTGAATACCTATATTGAGGAGAACACTGACATATTGGAGGAAAAAACTCTAGCTGACCACATAAGCACACGTAATAGTTAATCCTCAGATCTCCAACTTTAGACTTTCATTTGAGTTCACTTGCTAAATATCACTTCTTCAAAATTTCAAAAGATTCATAATTTCATAGAATCTTAAAGTTGAATAAGAACACTGTCATCTAGTCCAATTGTTCCTAAGAAAGATTCCTTCTAGAGTAAGGCTTCATCATCCTTTTTGCATCTTGGATTACTAAGGTAAAGTTTATGAACTACTTCTCAGAGTAATGTTTATAACTGCATACAATAAAATGCATAGCCTTACAAAGGAAACCAATTATAATGAAATAAAGTTACAATATTTTTTTTAAACCCTTGTACTTTGGTGTATTGTCTCATAGGTGGAAGAGTGATAAGGGTGGGCAATGGGGGTCAAGTGACTTGCCCAGGGTCACACAGCTGGGAAGTGGCTGAGGCCGGGTTTGAACCTAGGACCTCCTGTCTCTAGGCCTGACTCTCACTCCACTGAGCTACCCAGCTGCCCCTACAATATTTTTTAAAAACAAGTTTATGAACCCTTGGCCAAGAACCCTTGTTTTTAATATTCCTAAGAAGTTGCTTGTCCAGCCTTTACTTGAAGATCCTCAGAGATAAGGATCCAATTTCATAGTGAATTACATTTCTGGATAGCTCTAATTCTTGAGAATTTACTTCTTTGTATCCTCAAATAGATCTGTGATCTCATCAACATGGGCATTATATTCAGTAATGTAGATCGCAACCCATTGAGCCTACTCATTATGTGATACTCTTTCCATGTATTCTTATAAATTCAATATATAGAATCCACCCAAAGTACCAAGAATCTTTCTCACTTTTCTTTACATCATGAGAGCACCAATGAACACATAGGATATACATCTCTCACTCTTTTTCAATCATACATTTCTTTGATGACATTCTTACATTGCTTCTACTTTGCAATGATTGTATATGCCATGTGTTGAGCTTCTTCATATCCACCAACAAGCAGTCCAACTAGTTGTTTAGCACCACCATAGTGTTATGAGGATCATGGAACCTTCCATTTCCTCTACCCCTCACTGTGGCCTGTCAATAAGCAAAAGTAGGATTGGAGTACACATCTGCTCCTCAGTATCCATTGCTCTCACAGATCTTCCTACTGTCTCTTTTCTTCTTATCCCTGATTCTCTATTTCCATTTTTTGCCTTTTTCCGCTTTGAAGTTTTGCTTATTTCCTTTTTCTCTCCTGTTTTTAGCTAGTAATGTGATTATTCCTCCATTTTTTTCTTCTCATTCAAGTACCTTCTCCCTTCTTCTCCTCCCCTTCAACCATTCTTTAGTTCTTAAAATTTTCATTCTTGTTTCTCTTATCAAAAAGGATTCTTTTGTTTTCTTCATTATCCATTCTTTCTTTTGGTCTAAACCCTCATTCTCTTATTCATGAAAGGGATCTATGATCATCTGGTTTTTCTCTTTTCTCTGTAGTTCTCAAGCAATCAAGGCTTCCAAGGCATTCATTCTAGGCTCTCCTCTCTAGGCAATCTCTACCACTGTGATGTTGTAGTTCAATGGATTCTCCTTTTCCAGTTTGCCTTACTTTCAGAAAATGACAATTATTGTAGGTATTAGAGAAGGCATTGTTCCATGGTAGGAGCTCTCCCTAATCACATACCTGATTATTCAGACCACCAATAATCTCTACCCACCGTTATAGAACTTTTTTCCATATTTGCCAGGAAATATCTTTCCTGTGACCATGTTCTCTCACTCCTCCAAGTGTCAGCTGCTCCCATTCCAGGACAAATAAGCTTTTAAAGCACAAAATCCTACAGGTCTCATTCAATGTAAGATTTTCATTACACTTCATGTTCTCACTTTACCTATAAGAAAATTCATCAGCAAAACCCCCTCCTACCTCCAAAGTAGAGCTTCTTTCCTTTCCTATCTCTTTTCAATCTTTCCTTGCTTCTCCTTATCCACTCCCCTGCAGACTTTTCTTTTCTGAGACCACAGTGATCATCTTCCCCTCAATGCTAGCCCTTGACTTGACCCCACACATCACATATTCCTCTCTATTCCCCTGCTCTCTTTCTCTCTCTTTCATGTACTCTACCATTTTGTAATGAAGTCACACAAAGCCAACAAACAAAATTATTGGTTCACTTGAATGAAGGATATCACAAGTTCTGTCCATAATACCAGAGGCCCACTTCTTCACTGTTATGTCCACTGTTACCACCTTCATCCTCATCTCCTTTTGAATATTTATAAAGAAATTTCTTACTGTTCTCTCTATTGTTACTGTTATCGTACTTGGTTGCTGAATTTATTCACTCATTGAATTTCTGTTTTTTGGAGTGTTCACAAAACAAATAATCTCTTTAGTTCTGATTTTATTCCTAAAATGCTGCAAACACCTCTTTATTATTGAATGTCCACCTTTTTCATGCAAAGTAAAATTCAGATTTGAAGACTGTCCCCCTAGCCTGCAATCTGAACTCAATTGCTCTTTGGAACACATTATTCCATTTTCTCCAGCATTTTCTGGTTGGTACAAAATTGTCTTACATTACTTGAATTCCTTTAGTTTGTATTTGACGGACTTTCCTGTGATGGTATTTAGAACTTTTTTAAAAAATGGAATTGATAAACTTAACCACTATTTTTCTTGGAGTTTGCAGCACTGAGTTTTGTTTTATTTGGTTTTCTGGAAGTGATCTCTCAACTCTTTCAATTAGAATTTCATTTTCTAAGTTCAGGAGTCCTTGGCAGTTCTCTTTTGTTATTTCCTGCATTGTGGCATAGGGTTTTTTGTTATGTTGTGTTCTTCTGGGAGACCTATGATCCTTAGGTTGTCTCTATGCACCTGCTCTTTGAGAAAAAGATATTTTGCTTGCATGATAACCATAGTTTCTCCTAATATTATTGGGTTTTTCCTTTTCTTTTTTTAATTGTCCTTTGGTTCTGTGGATTTGCATTCTGAATCTATTGTCTCTTGTTTCTTTGAAATTTGCTATTATAAATCCTGCACTAAGCACAACACCTCACACTTAGTAGGTACTTAAAATTTTTTTTATTTTTTTATAAACATTTATTAATATTCATTTTTAATATGGTTACATGATTCATGCTCCTACTTTCCCCTTCACCCCCCGAACCCTCCCCCATGGCCGATGCACATTTCCACTGGTTTTAAAATGTGTCGTTGATCAAGACCTATTTCCAAATAGTTGTTAGTTGCATTGGTGTGGTAGTTTCGAGTCTGCATCCCCAATCATGTCCACCCCGACCCATGCGTTCAAGCAGTTGTTTTTCTTATATGTTTCCTCTCCTGCAGTTCTTCCTCTCAATGTGGGTAGCGTTCTTTACCATAAGTTCCTCAGAATTGTCCTGGGTCATTGCATTGCTGCTGGTACAGAAGTCCATTACATTCGATTTTACCATAATATATCAGTCTCTGTGTACAATGTTCTTCTGGTTCTGCTCCTTTCGCTCTGCATCAGTTCCTGGAGGTCTTTCCAGTTCACATGGAATTCCTCTAGTTTATTATTCCTTTGAGCACAATAGTATTCCATCACCAGCATATACCACAGTTTGTTCAGCCATTCCCCAATTGAAGGACATACCCTCATTTTCCAGTTTTTTGCCACCACAAAAAAGCAGCTATAAATATTTTCGTACAAGTCTGTTTGTCTATGATCTCTTTGGGGTACAAACCCAACAATGGTATGGCTGGATCAAAGGGCAGGCAGTCTTTTATAACCCTTTGAGCATAGGTACTTAAATTTTTATTGATTCCTTGATTTCAGTTTTCCATTTTCCCCATTCCATTATTTTTGTTGTGCAGATCATAAATTTTGCTCTCATAATTTCCATTTCTTTTTTCAACCACTCAGGAAAAGAATGTTATAGTTTCATGTTCTCCTCATATATCAAAGTAAGCCTCCACATATCCTTTACCTCCCATAAGCTCATAGTTCAACATTTCTTTAAAGATAAGGAGGCAAGCACTAGTTTTCTCTCCCTCCCCTTAAAGAATAAGCTTGAAACTCATGATGAAAAATGCTATACTTAGCCAAAGAAGGAAATTTGGAATTTGATTGCTCATTAAAGCATGCCATCTTTGACTTTATTTCCTTTATGAGTTTTTTATTGTATGTATAATATGTGTCCTCTTTCACAGCATGAAGGATATAGAAATATATATTATCTTAAAGTAATGATATAACTATATCAGACTACTTACTATTTTGGAGTGGGAGGAGGGCAGTGGGGGAGGGAGGGAAAGAAGGAGAAAATCTGAATCATGAAATTTATTTATTTATTTATTTAATTATTTCAATTGTCAAAAATTGTTTCTACATTTAATTGAAAATAATAATAAGTACTATTACAAATGACGAGTGAATGACTTAAAAGGAAGGGGAAAAAGAATAAGCTTGAATATTTTTTACTTAATCTGTAGAATTAGATCAAAGCTATTCAAGCTTATTCATAGAAGGGAAGAAAAGCAAAAGACTGAGAATAAATCATCGTCCTTTTAAAGATCCACTGAGGCAGCGTCTCTTCCTACTCAGTGGCCAATAAAGAGATGATTTCATCACCTCAAAACTCTAGTCCTCTAGAATTTAGCTCCATGTTTCACAGTCCTCAGAAACTTCTCATTATAATGCACCAGGTTCCTACTTCTGTTTTTTAGTTCCCTTTTGTGTATTGTCTTTCTCCATTAGATTGTAAACTCCTTGCTGGCAGTAAGAATATTTTCTTTTTAGTATTTGTACTTCCAGAGTTTAGCTCAGTACCTAACACATAATAAATGTTTAATAAATATTTCTTGACTGATGAATTTTAGTCCATAACTAGGACTAGGAATAGGCAAGATAGGTGCATGTTAGGAGCAAAATGTAGGAAGATTCAAAGAGGAATACTCTTTAACCTTAATTTTTATAAATACACATCTTTTAATGCCAGAAAATATACCTTTCCATAGCACAAGAGTTTTTATTCTGTGAAAAGTCAAATCTTGGTACAGCAAAACTTTCAGTGGACAGGAATCCATGCATAGGGCATGTTATGTTAATCCTGATGGTATGAAGATTTGGAGCAGGGCAAGGTGGAGTGAATCCTAAGTGAGACACTTAAATTTGTAATAATGAATCTCAAAGCACCCCCACAGCAGTAATGATAAATTATACAGCCATGTTGCAATCAAGATGATGGACAGTTACCTGCTTAGAATATAGAATGAACCAAGCCTGACAGGGCACAATTTTAAATTTTTGCTTCTAATATATGCCTTGTCCAAAACTGCTTGGGACTGAGAATTTAGGTTTGTGTTCCTGACCATACAAGTAATTTATCCAAATCTGACTAGCTTCTGGTCTCATCAGCACCTTAAAAATGCAAAATGTTTTTTTCTAAATGAGCAAACTGATAGTGACTCCTACTATGTTTGACACAGTCCAGCACTTCCAAGACTCTTGTTACATTCATTCCCTTATCCTCTTCTTGATATGACTCTTAGGCCAAGGTTTTCAAAGGTCAGTGATGAAGCTGTAGATAAAGGAAGGTCAAGGAAAGAGAGGTGAGGGTTCAGTTTAAGAAATTCCTCTGTAATAAAATATCAAGAATATCAAGGGAAATAATGAAAAAAATGTGAAGGATGGGGGCCTAGCAGTACCTGATTTTAAACTATACTATAAAGCAATGGTCATATAAACAATATTGTAATGGCTAAGAGACAGAAGGCTGAACCAATGGAATAGACTAGGGGTAAATGTCCTCGGCAAGATAGTGTACAATAAACCCAAAGATCTCAGCTTTGGGGACAAGAACTCACTATTTGACAAAAACCACTGCGAAAATTGGAAAACAGTTTGGGAAAAATTAGGTTTAGATCAACATCTTATACTCTATACTGAGATGAATTCAAAATGGATAAATGACTTAAATATAAAGAGTGAATTCGTAAATAAATTAGGTGAACATAGAATAGTATACCTGTCAGATCTGTGGGAAATGAAGGAATTTAAGACCAAGCAAGAGATAGAGAACATTACAAAATGTAAAATGAATGTCTTTGATTATATCAAATTAAAAAGGTTTTGTACAAACAAAACCAATGCAACCAAAATTAGAAGGAAAGGAACAAACTGGGGAAAAAATTTTATAACACAACTCTCTGACAAAGATTCAATTTCCCAAATATATAAGAAACTAAGTCAGATTTAAAAATCAAGCCATTCCCCAATCGACAAATGGTCAAGGGGCGTGAATAGGCAGTTTTCACATGAAGAAATAAAAACTAACAATAAGCACATGAAAAAGTGTTATAAATCCCTCCTGATTAGAGAAATGCAAGTTAAAACAACTCTGAGGTACCAACTCACACCTAGCAGACTAGCCAATATGACAGCAAAGGAAAGTGATAAATGTTGGAGATAATATGACAATATTGGGACACTAATACACTGCTGGTGAAGTTGTGAATCGGTCCAACCATTCTGGAGGGCAATTTGGAATTATGCCCAAAGGGTTTTCTAAGAATGTTTGTCCTTTGATCCAGCCATACTACTACTGGGTTTGTACCTGAAAGAGATAATAAGGAAAATATGTGTACAAACATATTTATAGCCATACTTTTGTGGTGGCAAAAAAAATGGAAAATGAGGGGGTGTCCATCAATTGGGGAATGGCTGAATAAATTGTAATATCTGATGGTGATGGAATAGGATTGTGCTGAAAGGAATGATGAACTGGAGGATTTCTATGTGAACTAGAAAGATCTTCAGGAATTGATGCAGAGGGAAAGGAGCAGAACCAAGAGAACATGTACACAGAGACTGATACAGTATGGCACAATCGAAAAAGACTTTTCTACTAGAAGTGATGCAATGATCCAGGACAATCCAGAGGAATTTATGAGAAGGAATGCTATCCATATCCAGAGAAAGAATTGTGGGAGCAGAAACACAGAAGAAAAACGTATTATTGATCACATACTTTGATGGGATAGGCTTGGGTTTTGATGTTAAAAGATTATTTTATTGCAAATATGAATAACATGGAAATAGGTTTTGAACAATGATACGTGTATAACCCAGTGGAATTACTTGTCAGCTCCGGGAGTAGGGAGGGAAGAGTATGAATCTTGTAAGAATAATATGAATCATGTAACCATGGAAAAATATTCTAAATAAATTTTTAAAAGGATGAACAATAATAATACAAAAGAAAGAAAGAAAGGAAGAAAGAAAGAAAGAAAGAAAGAAAGAAAAAGAAAGGAAGGAAGGAAGGAAGGA
>NC_058130.1:477731639-477830726 GCF_016433145.1 Gracilinanus agilis
AAGGAAGGAAGGAAGGAAGGAAGGAAGGAAGGAAGGAAGGAAGGAAGGAAGGAAGGAAGGAAGGAAGAAAAGGAGTGGTGTTGGGAGATGAAGTAGAAATGGAATTAAAAAGACTTTCTGGGGAAGGTAGGTGGCATAGTAGATAGAGAACCATGCCTAGAGATAGGAGGTCCTGAGTTCAAATTTTACCTCAGACATTTCCTGTGGAACCCTGAGCAGTTGCTCACTTCTTACCTTCCGTTCTACTTTGAAACCAATACTTAGAATTAATTCAAAAATGGAACATAAAGGTTTAAAAAAAGCTTTAAAAGAAAAAGAAATTCCTCTGTAAATAATGGTCAGAAACTTCTGAAAGAGCTTTGTGAAAATAGGACCAAATGTATCACAAAAAATAGCTTTTACATAAGGGAAATAGGAGGTGTCTGACTAGATGCCCAATTCTTTTTAATGGAGTTAAATCTGATCTCAGGATTTACAAACGTTAGCCCTATTTCAGTAAAGGCAAAAGAGTTGATAGAAAATAGATGATGACCATCAGTGCTCATGCCTCAGGCTTTAAGCTGAATACCAGCTGAGAAAGCCTGTTTCCCCCAGGGCTTCTGGCAGAATTTAATATATTTGGCACAACTAACCTGGTGCATTATGGGGATTTTCACATTCCTCTGAAGTAGCCGATATAGGCAGCTGCTCAGAGGAGGTGTGAGGATAGACTGTCTAGTGGTCTATTCTAGCACACAATTCATTTGTTCCTTTGACTCCCCCCTGCTATGCACCCTCATCTTTTGCCAGCTTAGGTAGAGATTCTGAACATCCTGCAAGGATTCCTAGATTTTCCATGGTAGTTGGCAGCTGACCTTCCTTGTGCCAAATATATTGGGTCTCTAAGAACCTAGAATGACAGTGGCAGGTGATAGGACAGGAGCACAGGGGTCATGCCTGGACTTAGCTTTTAGCCCATTTCTGTTTTGTATGCCCTTTCATTCTCCAAGAATGCAGTGCTAAGTACTTGTAAGCTAGTTATTAAAGACAACATTCAAGATTGGTCTTTCAGCTATAATGATTGTTCTACTGATTCTCAAAAGTTTTCTACTTCTGGAAGTCTGAACAAAATTACTTTAACATAGAAGAATGCCAAGGCTGTCGTTATCATTATCAACAACAACATTTATTCAATCCTGCCTATGATACATCCTGGATAAGTATGTCCTAACCCTATGATGCATCATTCTCTAAGACTATACAGAGAACATGTAGACTACCACTGGTAGAGTTTCCTTATCAAGAAGTTCCTTCAAGCATTAACATCACAGGTCCAATTTCTATCCCTATATTCTATTAGCTTCAACCTTACATGATCTGAAATAATCAAGTAGTAAAAAAATGAATAAGAATTCTCATCCCATTTAAACATATAATTTAATTAAAAATTTAAGTAAATTTGCTTCGATGTCCACCTTTCAGGATATTTTTCTCTTGAGAGTCTACCTCCCAACAAAATATGTCCCTCTAAGCCCAATGGACTTATGATGGATATATTTTTGAAAGCTAAAGGAGAAATAGAGCAAAAGGGGGAAAAGACAAAATAAAGTGTATGATTTATATATGGCCCTAATACACTTCAATTTCATACACTTATTATCATCATCTCAACTTTAAATTCATATAGTTTTAGAGTTGGAAGAGGCTTTAAGATGATCTTTTCTATTCCTAATATTTATGCCAAAGAAATGGAGCAATAAATAAGGGAGTTCTACTTTGGGGAGTTATAAATCTGAAAGGACAAGTATACTCTTTTGGAAGCTTCATACCATGAGCATTTGAGAGTGCTAATCCCTTTAATATGACAGGGGTGGAAATAGAAATTGTGTCAGATAGGAAGGAAGCTTAAGTGGCTTCATTTATTTTTTTTTCCAAAGACAAGAGAATCCAAAAACTTTTCAAAGTCAACAGTAAATATTTTAAAGACCCTTTTAACACAGATGCATTTCAATTCCTCATCTATTTGACCATACTTAATTTTTATCCTTTTATTATGTGTTACATAAACTGGACAGCAGATATGTGGAACATCACCATTCCAGCGGCAGTGGTGTGGAGGTGGGAGTGGGAGTGGGAGGTTCTGCCAGTCTTTCTAGTGGCTGCTGGAGTGAAACATGGAGCTTCTTGAATTCTGGGCCATTCCCTGAGTCTCAGAGTTCCTTCCCGTAGATTTGTTTTTTAAATTTAAATTTATTTGTTGTTATATTAAAACACCCAAGTAACTCCTGCCTTTTTCCCCTCCCCCATTAGAGGAGGCATCATTTGACAAAAAGATATATGTCTATTTAAACTATGTCTTGCTTATTTCTATTTATTAATTCTTTCTCCAGAGATGGACATATATAAATCATTCTTCAAATAATATTTTGGTTGCTATATATACTTTTCTTTTGGTTCTGCTCATTTTATTCTTTATAATTTCATGTTGTCTTTAATAACTAGCTTCCATTTTTTTTAAAAAATTGAACTGTTGGGGCAGCTGGGTGGCTCAGTGAATTGAGAGCCAGAGTTAGAGATGGGAGATCCTGGGTTCAAAACTGACCTAGCTGTGTTACCCTGGGCAAGTCACTTAACCCCCACTGCCTAGCCCTTACCACTCTTCTGCCTTGGAAACAATACACAGTATCGTAAGGTAAAAGTTTTTTAAAAATGTTAACTGTTTGTCATTTCTCATGGTGCAGTAGTATTCCATCACAATCATATGCTACATCTTCTTTAGCCAATCCCAAATTGATGGGTATCCCTTCAATTTCCACTACTTTGCCACCATGAAGACTGAACTACCTGAAGCACATCGAATTAAGATTTGGAAAAAAAAAAACAACTAAAATTATCTAATCCAAAACCTTCACTTTATAGGTAAGGAAAATGAGGCTCAGAAAGGATAAGAAATTTATAGAGGTCACAGTCAGTAAATGGAAGAAGTAGGATTTGAATTCAAATATAAATCAATGTTCTTTTCATCCTATTAAAAAGACTTTCTGGGATTCTTAGACCAGTATAATTAAGTATAATTCAAGTTCCTTTTCTTCCAGGGGAACAATTTATAAGATTCTGAATAACATAGAGAGAGGCAAATATAGAGATTGAATGTAAAATCCATTCAAAGTCCAGATTTTTCCAACTTAGGAAATATCTTTCGTGTGTGTGTGTGTGTGTGTGTGTGTGTGTGTATATTTGTGTGGTCTCTACCTCCTACCCAAATAGAATATGAGCTTCTTGCAGTCAAGAGTCCAGGTTTGCACATTTTTTGTATCCCTAGCACTTAACTTGAAACTTCATAAATGCCTAATAAATGTTTGTTAACTTGATTTAATCAATCTCTTGCATCTTGATACTTCTCTCCAGTCAACTGAAATGACTAGACTATCCTGACCTAGATCCTTCTTTTCATATCTATCTGGGAAATCCATATTCATTTCCTACCATTCCCTTATTTCTAACCAGGATACAAACTAAACTTTCCCTGAGCCCCTTTGGCTACTGAAAAAAGTAATTCTGCCTGGTCCTTGAGTTCCTGGATCAAGTCTAATTCCCCTGACTTGCCAAACATCATGGTTATTCTAATACTCAGGCTCCCACAAAATTCTTTTGACTTCCACTTCTCCATTTTACTAACTGTCCCTTACCAATAATGTTATAGTTGTTGTTCAGTCACGTCCAACTCTTTGTGACCCCATTTGGGGTTCTTGGGGTTTTTTTTTTTTTTGGTAAAGATACTGGAATGGTTTGCCATTTCCTTCTCCAGCTCATTTTACAAAAGAGAAAACTGAGACCAACAGGGTTAAGTGACTTGCCAAAGATCATACAACTAGTTAGGTATCTGAGTCCAGATTTGAACTCAGAGATAAGTCTTAATGATTTTAAATCCAGTGATTTACCCACTATGCTATCTAGCTACCCAATGTCACCTAGATCTGAATCTTGTCTCATATCTCAAGTTGGGACCTGACATTTCTCCAAGTGCCCTTTGTTCATTAATAAATTATTTCTATTTATAGGTATATATCAGTGATTCCCAAAGTGGGTGCTACTGCCCCCTGGTGGGTGCTGCAGAGATCCAGGAAAGTGGTGATGGCCACAGGTACATTTATCTTTTCTATTAATTGCTATTAAAATTAAAAAAAAAATTTCCAGGGGACTAAGTAATATTTTTTCTGGAAAGGGGGCGGTAGGCCAAAAAAGTGTGGGAACCACTGGTATACATGAATGTAATAACTACACACAAGAAGAAATAAATAGCCCAGAAAAGTCCCTAGGACTTCTTTCTCATGATGAGTAGAGTCTGGAGAGTATTGTTCATTGGAAGGAATTTCCAGGATTTCCATTTCCAATTAGAGACCATGTGAGTAATTTCGGAGTAAATACATCAGGACTATGATGGAGACTTGAGAGACTAGAGGAAGAAAGGCAAGTAGAAAAAGATTGTAGTGATAGAGTCCAGGAGCCCAAGAGTCCTGATATGTTAGTCAGATATTCAGGCTGAGAAAAAATATTGATACAGGAGAGGATTTTGAGCAATATAGGCAAAGCTGGCTTATCTTGGTCTAGAAAGACTAGACACTTTTCAATGTCCTGATACTTAGAACTATTTTCTGCACTGTACACTTAGATATCAGATTCTAATGCTTGAAATCTATGGTAGGAGATGGTTTTCCTATTTCTTATATAATTGTTCTTAATCACAATGAACTTTTCCTTTTAAAATGTAGTTTCTTGTCTCATCTGTTGGTAGCCATTCTATCTAGTTCTGATATTTTCATGATACTCCTTGTGTGTAAGGCATTACTTATAATGTGCTACAACCTATTTACATATACAGTATGTCCTTCTTTTGTCCTTTGTAGAACCTATAATTGTAATTTTTTTCAAAGACTATAATTCATAGTGATTTAGCATGAGAAGATGGATTTTTGTTTTAGGGAGGAGTTTGGGATCAATGGAAGCACTAGGAATCTACAATCTACCACACTCTTTTCCTCCTACTCAATTCTAAACACAGATATTCATCCATCTACATTGGATATCCAGCATATGTGCACTATTGATCTAAATCAAAAGATTGCCTATATGCAACTGCATATCATAATCCAAACTATAAGTGTTCTTCATCTATTTGCATCTCTTAAGTGAATCATTAGATGAGCCCAGACAATTCCACCAAGCATTCACTTCAGTGAACATATCTCCTGGAATGAATATAAGATAGGATCATGAATCTGCTATTCCTTTCATCAGTTTCAGTTCCCATGTACCTCTTCTAGTATGAGGACCTCATGGCTCTGATAAGTGATTCTAGGATCTTCACTTCACCAGATCCACAGATTTGGTTCTTCCCACATTATAGGAGCTTTGTAAATGTTTGTTGATTGATTACTGGTAAGACTAATGAAAGGAAGAGTTTTAATGTTTAGCATTTATGGCCAAATAAAAGGTCCATGATATATTCTTTGTGCTTTTTCTTCTTTTTTTTTTCTTTTTCTTTTTTCTTAATCATTTTTCCTGCCAGGTAAGTCTTTGCCTGTTTTTGTCTTCTATTTTATTCAAAATTCCTGGTTCCCACCTCTCTTCTGAGAAAAGTTTACTGAATGAAGAAAAAATAAAGTTTAGGTTCATTTGAAGCAACAATAACATCCATTTGTTCTCTTATATGTAGGACTTTTTTTAACTTAAAAAATTTTTTTTTCAATTACAAGTAGAAAGAATTTTTAACAATTGTTATCTGATATTTTATGATTCTGATTCTCTCCCTCTCCTCCCCCTCTCCAAGCAGTAAACAGTCCAATATAGGCTATACTAGGGGCTATTGTGCAATACCTATTTTCATATTTTTCATGCCATGAAATAAGACACATATTACATATACAAGAAAAAACTAATGAAGGAAATAAAATGAAAAATGGAATGCTTTGATCTGAAATCAGACTCCAATAATTCCTTCTTTGTTGTGGATAGCATTTTTCCTCACAAATCCCTTTAGGTTATCTTAGAACCTCGTATAGCTGATAATAATTTAGTCCCTCACAGTTGATCATCATGCAATATTTCTATTATTGTATAGTATTCTACTGGTTCTGCTCACTTCATTTTGCATCAGTTCAAATAAATTTTTATATGTTTTTCTGAAATCTTATTTGTCATTTCTTATTGTGCAATAGTATTCCATTGCAACCATGTGCCATAATTTGTTCAGCCATTCCTCTATTGATGGAAATCCACTCAGTTGCTAATTCTTTGCCAATGCAAAAAGAGCTGCTATAAATATTTTTGTACAAGTAAGTCCTTTTCCCCTATCTTTGATCTCATTAGGATACAGTCCCAGTAATGGTCTTACTGGGTCAAAGGGCATGCATAATTTTATGGCCCTTTGGGCATGGTTCCATATTGCTCTCTAGAATTGTTATATGAATTCACAGTTTCACCAATGCTTTCTAATGAGCCAGTGAATTGAATTAAATGAACTAAATTGAATTGAACACAGTAAAAAAAAATAAGTAAATGTTCATTTTCCAGGAGCTAAGGAGCAAGAAAAGCAGAATGATATAGAAACTAGGAGCCCTAACTATATCTTCTTCTTCCATGGGTGTGCAAGAATCTCAGGAAATCAAACACTAAATCTATGTAACTGTACAGAGATATCATAAGCCAAATAATTTCTGAGATTAATCTCCTAACCTGAACTGAAATAGAGTCTATATTTATTCTACATATTAAAGTAGTCTACTAGAGGTCAGTGACAATTCCATTTTGTCCTTGTATTCTCAAGTCCTGGTATCATATCAGCCTAGTATTTTAGGTGTTTAATAAATGTTTGTTGGTTAACTAAGATCCATATTCATCTTTCTGCATATAAACTGTAACCTAATAAATCCTCATTCCATGTGATGAAAGATGAAAGAGACTACATATAAACTACAAAATGGTCCTAAACTGTTGAGTAGGGCTAGAATATGGAAAGAAAAGAATCCATACTAAATTCCCTTATAAATTGTATAAGAGGAGACACTTCAGTGGCTCAGTGAATTGAAAGCCTGGCCTAAGATTGGGAGGTCCTGGATTCAAATCTAGTCTCAGACACTTCTTGGCTATGTGACCCTGAACTTAATCCCCATTGTCCAGCTCCTACAACTTTCAATATGCAGTACTGATTCTAAGATGGAAGATAAGGTTTTTGAATAAATCAATAATTCTGAAAAGTCAGTTTTCCTGAATGAATGAGTAAATGAATGAAAAAGGTTTTAATAAGTGTTTACTGTAAGCCATGCTCTTTGCAAAGTGCTTTAGTATAAAAACACAAGTGACATTAATCTCTGACTTCAAATTTACATTCTAATAAGGAAAGATAACATATAAAAGGGGTTGGTGACCAAGGAATGATATTTTGGTATAGAACGTTATAGGAATGATGAGTAGAACTATAGGAGAATAAATTAACAAACATTTTTCAGTAGCTATGGCAGCTTTGTTTTGATTATTAATCCAAAACTGGGAAGTTAGAGTGAAGGAACAAGGAAATAAGGATATATTCTCTCATATTCTTTCCTTCACTTGTCCTTTTTGCTCTATCTTTCCAAGGTTTTCTTCTCATGTCCTTTATCTTCATTCTTTCATTTTCCATACACCACAAAGGCAGAAACAAAAGAGACACATGTGACCATCACAAATACACAGAAATAGAAATGGAACATTAAATTTTAGGAACCATCTTGTCAGTTTTATTTGATTCCCATGAGTCATTAAAGAAGAAAATCTTTTGGAAAATTTATCCATTTACACAGCTTAAAAATAACAATTTAATCCTAAACTTCTCATTACCACTTATCAAAAGTCTGTTCTCCTTTCAAGGACAAACTATAAAATGTCTGTGATGAGTACAATTAAGAAGGATTTTTAAAATATGGATATTAAATCAAAATAATAATGTCTACATGTTTGGTTGTCAAAAGTCCTCAATGTCAATGCCAAGTATATTTTACAGTTGTTATAAATCTGTCACAGTAGGCTCTTCAAGGTCAAATGAGGTCAGACAAAACCAAGAGAAAGTCATTTTAAGCTAAATTTTGTTTTAGAAGGAAATGACTCAGCACTCTAAAGAACAAATGGACTATTTTATAAAGACACAGGATATGTAGGAAATCTAAGGAGTCCAAATGTTTCCCACTGAGAAGAGTAGACAAAAGAACTTGCCAGTGATCATTGAACTACTGGGGGTCATCTTGCATATGAGAACAATTGTAGAGCAGAAAACTTAATGATCGACATTATACATGATCTTATGGGATGAACTTGTGAAATCTAAGAAATAGCTGCCAAGGAACGCCTCAAGCAGCAAATTAATAGCCTGGCTTAATAACATCTTTAGTGAGTTTCTTGCAAGACTTTCTTAGAATAATTACTTTACCATCATGTGGTGTTTGCCTCTGTTATAGTACAAAGTTGTTAAAATATTCATTCTTTGTGTTTGACATATGATCATGTTTAAAGTAAATGACATTCTAAAGTAATGTTTTAATGTTCCTCATTTTAAAAGATAGATATAGTTTGTCTAGCTGTAGTAGTGATGAAAGTTATTGAAAAGAAATTAAATAGTTTCAAGGACACTCTTTTTTTTTTTTAAACCCTTGTACTTCATTCAGTGTATTGTCTTATAGATGGAAGATTGGTAAGGGTGGGCAATGGGGGTCAAGTGACTTGCCCAGGGTCACACATCTGGGAAGTGGCTGAGGCCGGGTTTGAACCTAGGACCTCCTGTCTCTAGGCCTGACTCTCACTCCACTGAGCTACCCAGCTGCCCCTCAAGGACACTCTTAAAGACTTTTAGTAAAATCACCAAAAAGTATCTAGTGAAATTGGACCTAGACAAAGACAAAGGAATAATAATCATAGCTATTAACTGTTCTTACCAGCAATGGAGGACATCACTTAAAAAAAGGTAGCTCCATATTATAAAATGTTACTGTCTCAGATCTTATAGAAAGACCAAAGATTCCCTACTGAATTGATTTTCCACCGTGTCAAATTTTTATATGAATATCCTTCCTCTTTCCATTCCTCCAGATTGGTTCTAAAACTCAAAGCATAGGTAATACTTATGTGATTGTGTAGTATCTTTTCTTCAATTTTATTACTTTCTAATTTCCTTTGCTATCAAGTGGGCATACCCAGTTTTTTTTTTTTTTTTTTTTAGGTGACTTGCTAATTGTCCTCTCATTTTTTTTTTTGCTGATTGTATTTTTTTAAACATTTATTAATATTCATTTTTAACATGGTTACATGATTCATGCTCCACCTTTCCCCTTCAACCCCCCCTCCTGCACCCCCCCCCACCCATGGCCGATGCGCATTTCCACTAGTTTTGTCATGTGTCCTTGATCAAGACCAATTTCCAAATTGTTGGTAGTTGCATTGGTGTGGTAGTTTCGAGTCCACATCCTCAATCATGTCCACCCCGACCCATGCGTTCAAGCAGTTGTTTTTCTTATATGTTTTCTCTCCTGTAGTTCTTCCTCTGAATGTGGGTAGCGTTCTTTACCATAAATCCCTCAGAATTGTCCTGGGTCATTGTATTGCTGCTGGTACAGAGGTCCATTACATTCAATTTTACCACAGTATATCAGTCTCTGTGTATAGAGTTCTTCTGGCTCTGCTCCTTTCACTCTGCATCAGTTCCCGGAGGTCTCTCCAGTTCGCCTGGAACTTCTCCAGTTTATTATTCCTTTTAGCACAATAGTATTCCATCACCCGCATATACCACAGTTTGTTCAGCCATTCCCCAATTGAAGGACATATCCTCCTTTTCCAATTTGTCATGCCCAGCTTTTTTAAAAACCTAAACCTACAAATTCTTTAGCATATGGAGCTTTTCATTAAAAATCTCCATTACAATGGAGATCAGCACCTTCTCTACAACATACATTCAGAAAGTTGTACTAGAGCACTGAGTGTTAAGTGACTTGCAACCAATCACTCAACCAGTATATGTTGGAGGAAATATTTAGATGTGCATCTTCTTGGTCCCAGGGCATGTTGTCTCTCAGAAATGTTCTTATTTCTTTTTTTTTTTAAAGATTTTTAATTAATTAATTTAGAACATTTGTCCATGGTTATAGGATTCATTTTCTATCCCTCCCCTCCCTCCACTCCCTCCCATAGCCGAAGCATAATTCCACTGCATTTTACATGTGTCATTGATCAAGATCTATTTCCATATTATAAATATTTGCACTAGGCTGCTCATTTTGAGTCAATACCCTTAATTACATCCCCATCCTCCCATGTGATCAGGCAGTTGTTTTTCTTCTGTGTTTCTACTTCCACATTTCTTCCTTTGAATGTAAATAGAGTTCTTTTTCATCAGTCACTCATAATTGTCCTGTATCATTGCATTGTTGCTAGTAGAGAAGTCCATTACATTCTATTTTATCACAGTGTATCAATCTCTGTGTATAATGTTCTCCTGGTTCTGCTCCTTTCACTCTGCATCAATTCCTGGAGGTCATTCCAATTCACATGGAATTCCTCCACTTTATTATTCCTTTGATGACGATAGTATTCCATCACCAGCATATACCACAATTTGTTCAGCCATTCCCCAGTTGAAGGGCATACCCTCGTTTTCCAGTTTTTTGCCACCACAAAGAGCGTGGCTATAAATATTTTTGTATAAATCTTTTTCCCTATTATCTCTTTGGGGTATAAACCCAGCAGTGGTATGGCTGGATCAAAGGGCAGGCAATCTTTTAGCTCTCTTTGGGCATAGTTCCAAATTGCCATCCAGAACGGTTGGATCAATTTAAAACTCTACCAGCAATGCATTAATGTCCCACTTTTGCCACATCCCCTCCAACATTCATTACTCTCCCCTAGCCTCATTTTAGCCAATCTGCTAGGTGTGAGGTGGTACCTCAGAGCTGTTTTGATTTGCATTTCTCTAATTATTAGAGATTTAGAGCACTTTTTCATGTGCTTATTGATAGTTTTGATTTCTTTATCTGAAAATTGCCTATTTATGCCCCTTGCCCATTTATCAATTGGGGTATGGTTTGATTTTTTTGTACAATTGATTTAGCTCCTTATAAATTTGAGTAACTAGACCTTTATAAGAGTTTTTTGTCATGAAGATTTTTTCCCAATTTGTTGCTTCCCTTCTAATTTTGGTGGCCTTGATTTTGTTTGTACAAAAACTTTTTAATTTAATGTAATCAAATTTATTTATTTTACATTTTGTAATTTTTTCTAACTCTTGCTTGGTCTTAAAATCTTTCCTTTCCCAAAGATCTGACAAATATACTATTCTGTGTTCACCTAATTTGCTTATAGTTTCCTTCTTTATATTCAAATCATTCACCCATTCTGAGTTTATCTTGGTGTAGGGTGTGAGATGTTGATCTAAACCTAATCTCTCCCATATTGTTTTCCAATTTTCCCAGCAGTTTTTGTCAAATAGTGGATTTTTGTTCCAAATGTTGGGCTCTTTGGGTTTATCATACATTGTCTTGCTGACGTCACTTACCCCAAGTCTATTCCACTGATCCTCCCTTCTGTCTCTTAGCCAGTACCATATTGCTTTGATGACCACTGCTTTATAGTACAATTTAAGATCTGGTACTGCTAAGCCACCTTCCTTTGCATTTTTTTTCATTATTTCCCTTGATATTCTTAATCTTTTGTTATTCCAAATGAACTTTGTTATAGTTTTTCTAATTCAGTAAAAAAGTTTCTTGGTAGTTTGATAGGTATGGCACTAAATAAATAGATTAATTTGGGTAGGATGATCATTTTTATTATTTTAGCTCATCCTACCAATGAGCAATTAATGTTTTTCCAATTGTTTATATCTAATTTTAATTGTGTGGAAAGTGTTTCATAGTTATGTTCATATAATTCCTGTGTATGTCTTGGTAGATAGATTCCTAAGTATTTTATTTTGTCTAGGATGATTTTAAATGGCAATTCTCTTTCTAACTTCTGCTGCTGGGGATGTGTTGGAAATGTATAGAAATGCTGATGATTTATCTGGGTTTATTTTGTATCCTGCAACTTTGTTAAAGTTGTTGATTATTTCCACTAGCTTTTTACTTGATCTCTGGGATTCTTTAAGTAGACCATCATATCTTCTACAGAGTGATAGCTTGGTCTCCTTGTTGCCAATTTTAATACCTTGAAAGAAATGTTCTCATTTCTGCAAATTTTCATCTTTTTCTAAGTCATCATGTATTGGAGTAGCTGACAAATCTTTTCACAGACTTTTGGAAATTGGGGGAATGGCTTCTCCTTCTCTACATAATTCACCTTTTAAGGTGGAACAACAACTCTAGGAGGGTTGAACTAAAGGCAGAGCCAAGATGATAGAGTAGAATAGAGAAATAGAGTCACCATGAGAATTCTCTCCAATAAATCTTAAATAATGCCACAAAAGAAATACAGAAGTGGAAAAAATCAACAAGGAGTCAGAGTGAAACAACTTTCAAGAAAAGAAAAACCCAAGAGGTATTCAGAGAACATCTGAGGCACTGGGGTTAGAGGGGAACACAGTCAGCAGGAGGCTATAGCAAGCCAAGAGCAAGCCGCACACTCTGACTCCACATCTGTCATTCCAGGGTTGGAATCTAAGCCCAAGCCAACATTCAGAACCTGAGACCCTTCCTGGGCAAAATAGAGATCCAATAAACCCACACCCCTTAAAATTCTAAAGCTGTGGGGAATTCCAGAATGTCAGCCCAAGGCAATTTGTGTTGAAGTGGGCTTATCTATGTGCTAGAACAAAGTCAGGAGTTCCAGTCTGGGCCTGTGGTGAGGACATCGATCCCAGTTTGGGGTAGTTGATAGATCCAAAGAGGGTCTGGATATTTTTGCCAAAAGCTCAAGGTGGAGCCAGGACAGGGCAATCTCTCTTTTTGTAGAGATTAGAATAAGGAACAAGGTTTAATCCTAGATGGCAAAGCTATAAACATTTGGCAGTTATAGAAAGTGAAAAAACAGAGCAATTTATTTTATTGGTTTATATATCTAAAGTCAATAAGCTTAAATACTACTGGGCCAAGAGTCAATGGATCCTAGGAATACAATATATTCCTAAAAAGGACAGGATACTGACATGCCTTATGATTATTGCCTTTCTTTTTCTACAACCATACTAGGAAGTTGACAGAATATGCTCATAGACAGAGGTGAACTAAGTACCAGGAACAGGAAGGTTACTGAACTAGTAGACCAGGGAAATGATGCAGTTTGAATTTACTTAAATGTTAGTAAACAATCAACTTTTCTACAACTATTCTTAAAGAAAAGCCAGAGAGATATTGACCAGATAATCATACAATTAGATAAATTTGGAACCAGGTCAATGACCAAATTCAAAAAACAATCACTATTCATTTAATGGCCACTCAATAAGAAATATTGAATGAAGTTCTCTAGGTATTTGTGATATTTAACATTTTGATCAACTTGGATTAAAGGCACAGATAGTCATGCTCATCAAAACTACAGATTATACAAGATTGAAAGGGATTGTTAACTCCCTGGATTACAAAGTCAGAATCAGACTTGATAGGATAAAATACTGATTTGAATCATTTAAGGTAAAATTTAATAAAGAAAAATACATTAACTGTATTAGATACATTTCTAAGTGCATTAAAATCCCAATTAAACAAATTATAAATTCTAAATATTAAAGATGAGATTAATAAAATTAAATGCAAAAAACCCCATTGAATTAATAAATAAAACTAAAAGCCTTTTTTTAAGAAAAAACAATAAAACAAATAAACCATTAATGGTATTATGATTTTAAAAGAGAGAGAAGAAAACATAAACCACTAGTATCAAAAGTGGAAAGGGTAAATGGACCATTAACAGAGATGAAATTAAAGCAATTATTAGGAGTTAGTTTGCCTAATTATATGCCAATAAATTTAGCCACCTAACTGAAATAGAAGATACATAAATAATATAAACAGCTCAGATTAACAAAATATTTAAACAAACCTATTTTAGGAAAGGAAATTAAATAGGCCATAAATGACCTTTCAAGGGAAAAAACACAAGGACCAGATGGATTTACAAGTGAATTCTACCAAACATTTAAAGATCAACTAATTCGAATATTGGAGGTGAGTAGATGGCACAGTGGATAGAATGCCATGGCTGTAGTCAGGAAGACTTATCTTTCTGAGTTTAAATCTGATCTCAAATACTTATTATGAGAACTTGGGAAAGGCACTTAATTCTGTTTACCTCAGTTTCCTCATGTATAAAATAAGCTGGAAAAGAAAATGGCAAAACCGTCTAGTACAGTGATGGCAAACCTTAGAGATGGAGTGCCAGGCCCTGCCCCCACCCCACTCCTGATACCAAGTGCCATGCCCATGCCCCACCAGAGACCACATTCTGTTCCCCTCTCCCCACCAACTGCCAGGGGCACCCTGGCCCCTCTCTTACTCCACCCAGGGGAGGGAGGAAACACTCCCATTGGACTGCTAGGCAGAGGGGCAAATAATGTGGTAAGGTGCATATGGAGAAGGGGAGGGGAGCAGCCCAGCTGCTTTGCTTTCTGGCTTTCTAGTTGGGAATTCTGGTGAACTCTGTGCTGCAGGGACAAGCATACTGAGTCCTTGGCACACTGGGTCCTTGGCACGCTGGGTCCTTGGTGCACTGGGTCCTTGACATGCGTGCTGACAGAGAGGTCTCTGCATGCTGCCTCTGGCATGTGTGCCATAGGTTTACCATCACGGCTCTAATATCTGTGCCAAAAAAATCCTAAACAAGGTCACAAAGTGTCAGACATGATTAAAAACAACTAAACAATGATGAGTTCCAATATTTAAATAAATTATTTGGAATAATATGCAAAGAAAGAGTCCCATAAAACTCTTTTATGAAAAAATATGGTGCATATACCTAAACTAAGAAGATAAAAAACAGTGAAAGAAAAGAGAAAAAAATTATAGACCAATTTCATTAATGAATATTGATTCAAAATCCTAAATAAAATATTAGCTAAGGGACTACAGCAATATATCACAAAGATTATATATTGTGACCAAGTGAGAGTCATGCCAAGAAGGCAAGGGTTGGTTTAATTTAATGAAAACTATTAAAAGAATTGATTATATCAATAACAAAAGTAACAGAAATCATATGACTACATCAATAGATGCAGAAAAGGCTTTTAACAAAATATGATGCTCATTTCTGTTAAAAACACATGAAAGCATAGGTATAAGTGGATTTTTCCCTAAAATGATAAGAAACATCTAACTAAAACTAATAGCAAGCATTATCAATAATGGGGATAAGCTTGAAGTCTTCCCAATAAGATCAGGAGTAAATCAAACATGTTCATTATCATCACTATTATTCAACAGTGTATGAAAAATGCTAGGAATTGTAATAAGAAAAAGAAATTGAAGGAATTAGAATGGTAAGTGAAGAAATAAAACAATCTCTTTCTGCAGATGTTATATAATAATGTTATAGTCATAAAATCCTAGAGATTCAATTTTAAAATTAGTTGAGATGGTTAATAATTTTAACAAAGTAGCAGGATATAAAATAAACATATTGTAAACATCAACATGCAAGAAGAGATAGCAAGAGATTTTTCAATTAAAATAACTGTAGACAATGTAAAATAGGAGTATACCTGCCACAACAAACCAAAGAACTATATGAACATGATTATAAAACACTTTTTATACAAATAAGTTAGATCTAAATAATTGGGAAAATACTAATTGATATCTTTCCAATCAGCTATACTTGAATCTTCCAGAAAATTTTGTATTCCATAATATGTCAACACTCTTACATAAAATAAGAAGTATCTACTGGGTTTTTCTTCAATGACTGGTTGGCAAAGGATTGATGAAGAAGGACAGTTTTTGTTTGCCATTGGGGTCAACATAACAAATGCTGGCAGAACTAATAACAAAAAACATATGTTAGATTTGGGAAAAAATATTAATTGTTCATTAGTGAATTGAACCAATATAATAAAAATGACAATTCTATCTAAACTAATCTACTTTTTTAGTGCCATCTCAAATAAATTACCAAAAATTATTTTTGAACTAGAAAAATAATAACAAAATTCATTTGGAAGAACAAAAGATCAAGAATAGCAAAGGAATTAATGGAAAAAATGAGGAAGGAGAGAGAGCTAGCACTACCAGATCTGAAATTGAACCCTAAGGCAGTAGTTATTAAAACTATCTGGTACTGTCTAAGAAACAGAATGGTGGATCAGTGGAATAAAATAAGTATATAATACACCTTAATAAACAACTACAGTAACTTTGTGTTTGATAAACAAAAAGATCTAAACTTGGGGATAAGAACTCACTCTCTGGTAAAGAAAAAAAAAAGTGCCAGGACAACTGGAAAGCAATCTGGTTGAAACTAGGTATAGACCAATTATCTTACACTTTTTACCAAGATATGGTCAAAATAGATACATAACCTAGACATAAAGGGACATAAAAGTAAATTGGATGAGCATACAATATTTTACCTTTGTGGATATTCCGTCTTTATGGATAAGAGAAGAATTTATGAATAAATGAGATAGAGAGTATTGTGAAATTTAAAATGGATGATTTTGATTATATTAAATTAAAAAGGTTTTGTGCAAATAAGACTAATATTGCTACAATGAAGGATATCATCAAATTGGGAGAAAATGTTATAGCCAGTTTCTCAGATAAAGGTTACATATCTCAAATACATAGAAAATTTAGTCAAATTTATAAGCATATGAGTCATTCCTCAGTTTATAAATGATCAAAGGATGCAAACAGGCAGTTATTAGAGGAAGAAATCAAAGCTATATAAAAATGAGCTAGATTGTTATTGATTATAGAAATGAAAAATTTTTAAACTCTGGCTAAAGTAATAAAAGGGAGAAATGACAAATGATGGAGATGTAGAAAAATTGAGAAACTAATACACTGTTAGTGGAATTGTGAACTGATCCAACCATTTTAGAAAGTAGTTTGGAATTCTACTCAAAGAATTATAAAATTGTGTATACCTTTGACCCAGGAATTAGGTCTGTTTCCTGAGGTGATCGGGGAAAAAGAAAAAAAAAAAAGAAAAACTATTTGCTCTAAAATATTTATAGCAGCTTTCTGTATAGTGTGGCAAAGAACTGGAAATTGAAGGAATTTCCATCAATTGAGCAATGGTTGAATAAGTTGTATATAATTGTGATGGAATATACTGTGTTGTAAGAATTAATGAGGTTGATTTTACAAGAAATTGACAGACTTGCATGAAATAATGAAGAGTGGAACAAGAAGAACCAAAATAACATTGTATATGGTAATAGCAATATTGTTTAAAGAGTAACTTTGAATGACTAAGCTCTTGTGAATAACATGATTGCTCAAATAAACTACACAGGACTTATGAAGGAAAAATGTTAACTATCTTCACAGAAAGAACTGATATATTTAAATATTCATTGTATGATTATAGATAGAATTAATTAGATTTTATAATAATATAATATAATATAATAATTCTATAATAATAAAATTAATAGTTATAAAATGTTGGTCTCTAATGCAGAGTTGAAAGGGAAAGAGACAACTCAGAACTGGAAATGTAACAGAAAATAAATTAATTAAATTTAAATAAAAAAATAACTACAATAAAGTCTTACTCTAAAATCAACTTCATACATACATACATACATACATATATAATGATTAAATGGCAGTTTGAGCAAGATCTGAAAGTTTTAATGAACTATCAACTCAATATGAGAAAACAGTATGATATGGCAGCCAAAAAAGCTAATTTGATCTTGGTCTATAGAAAAAGAAGTTTAATGGTTTCAAGGAATAGGGAATTAAATGTCTTACTATCTATAGTCTAGTCACATACATCTACATTATCCTCTTTGGTTCTGGGTACCATATTCTAGGAAAGTTGTTCCCAAGAATCTTTTTTCATTTCAGTTGTTTTCAGTCATATCTGACACTTTGTGACCTATCTGAGATTTTCTTGGCAAAGATATTGGAGTGGTTTGCCATTTCCTTCTCCATCTCATTTTATACATGAGAAAACTGAGATAAACAGGGTTAAGTGATTTGCCCAGGGCCACACAGTTAGTAAAAGTCTGAGGTCAGATTTGGAATCAGGAAGATGAGTATTCCTAACTCCAGGCCTGGCTACCAGGATGGTAAAGGGTTTAGAGTTCATAAAATGTGAGATAGAGCTGAGAATGTTTAACCTGGAGAAGAAAAGGCTCAGAGAAGACATGATTGTATTGTCCAAGAACATAAAGAGTTGGTATGTAAAAGAGGGATTAAACTCATTCACTTTCTCCTCCGAAAGCAGATCCAAGGGCAATGGGTATGAATTCCAAAGAGGGAAATTTAGATTTGATGTAAAGTAAACCTTTCTAACAATTAGAACTTCATAAATGAAATGGGTTACTTCAAAAGGGAGTATTCCTCCTCATTGGAGGGTTTCATAGAGAATCTAGGTTACCACTGGTCATTCCTTTGTGGGTCTGAGTTGGACTGGATTACTACTGAGGTAAATTGGATGGTACTAGTCTCATTTTTACCAAACATGGCCAGGCTCCAAGCTACTTGAGGGCATGGACCACACCTTTTATATTCAATAGGACTAATATAACAAGCATATATCAAGCATCTATGCTTCTGGCACATCATACAAGTCACTGGGGTGGATAAAAGAATAAACAAAACAAGGTCCCTGACCTCAAGGAACTAAAAATCCTTTTCTACCACTTCCTAGTCTTAGTGTCTTCTCTCTGAAATTAACCACATATTATCATGTATCTATCTATTTTGTTTGTATTTTGTAAAATCATTTGCATATTGGGGCCCTCCTTAGGTTGGAAGATCCTTGAAGGCAGGATCTGAGGTTTGGAGGTTTTTTGGGGGGACGATTTCTTATATTCGCCTGAGCTTAGTATAGTGACTGGTACATAGTAAATATTTTATTGAAGTTTATCGACTAATAATCTATACCACCAAAGATTAAACATGTATATATTGGTAATTAAGATAATAATACACTAAGTGCATAGAAGAAGTACAAATTATTAGGATATCAGATGGGAAGGGGGTGAGGAAGTATCTCAAGCCGAGAGCATCAAAGAAAATTCCACAAGAAGGAGTTGGACTTTTGAGGATGACTAGAATTTTGATAGAGAGATGAGGGAAAGGGGGAGTGCACTCCCAAGCCCCAGGACAGCATGAGTGAAGGTACAGAGGTGAGAGAGCACAGGATGTGTTCTCAAAATGTCAGCTAGCCCATTTTGGCTGGAACATAATGTGCTTGAGGGTAGAACAAGAACTAGATAGAGGTCATCCAGAAAGGCAGCTGTTCGGAAAGTAACATGTAGAATTTGTTTTCAATCCTTGAAGGTTTTCCTCTCTTTGGAATATATGTAATTATTTCGTGATGTAGGGTTACTTGCAAAAGTTCAAAACTTAGAGTAAATAAATATCATCTGCTGTAACCAAGGATGGACTGAACCAAATCTGAAGTAGGTGAAGTTTGTCTCTGGGATCCACCAACCTCCCTTCCTTCATGTACCCCTTTTTCCTTCTTCTAAGTGCTCCCCTCTTCATCTGATGCCCAGTAGCCCTGGATTCCTTCTTCCTTAACTCAGTATGATCTTGCCCATTTACACTTTAAAAGGGATTTAAGGCAAATACTGGATCATAAAGGTAGATTGAGAGGCAGATGGGGAACCATGGTACATGAATACATGCTCAAGAGATGCTTAGAATAAGAAGGTATGAGTGGGTTAGTATCCATACTACTGGAAGAAATGCTCTTGTTGGAGAGATCATGGATCCAATGAGGTCTAAAGCATACTTTCTCCCATGATATTTGTATTTTCAGTCTTTTCTTGAATTGGGGAGCAGAAGGCTGTATCCTCTAGTAAAAAGACTATCAAGTATCAGAAAATAGATACTGGAAGGATTAAGTGGAGAAAAAAGATATTTTCTCAGTCCTTGAAACTGTAGAGATCATAGAATATCAAAACACTGGAAGGAACCACAGAACAACTGGTCTAACCAGAGTTTTAACTAGCAATTCTGTCGCCCAGGGCAGATACAATAACATTCTTGGAACAAGCTACATGAAAGAAATCCTTGAATCAACTTTCTAATCTAATACAATTGAAGAGAGAGAGAGATCCTGGACCTTAGAATACCCCATAAGGAAAGAGAACATGAGACACCATTAAGATTGTTGTTGGGTTACCCAGACCGTAAGCATCAGAGGCAGGATATGAATCCAGATCTTCTCATTCCAAGGTCTCTGAAAACTGTTTCAAGCTACCTCCAAGGAAATTTAACTTGTTCAAGTGGTAAAGATAGACAAACATCTACCAATTTTCGATTCAGTCCCAGATGGTCCAGTTTACTATCTCACTTCCTCCACTGAGGTATAGGGTAGCAATAAAACTTCCATTCCTCTTCATTCTTCTTCCTTACTTTCTATCTTCTGTTTCATAATTCTCAATACCTTTTCACCAAACAGAAATTGTCAACAAAATTCTGGATTTCAGTCCCCAACTTTGAAAAAGGGAGTTGAACTGGACAAATTCTAACTCCTCTCTTACAGAAATAAATTAAACTGAATGTTGTCAGAAATATCATCCCAAGTTTAATAGTCAATCCTCTTCAATCTTCTTCCAAAAGACTTTTAAATCTATTACTTTCCTGAAACTTTGAATAAAAAAATAACCCCTTTTATTTTGTATCACCTCTATGTGGACCTTTTAAGGTTCAGATTACCAGCCTTTGTAATACAATATGAGAATGTGTCCCATAGAATAACATAGGCTGGGGATTAGACAGACCTCTGGTGGACTGAGACTTAATCCTAGCTGGCCTTTCTCCACTGTGACATGCAAGTTCAAATAAAGGCCACCATCCCTGAGTAAAAAAGAGGTGCCCTTGAAAGGAAATATATCTATATCTATATATAATACACTATCATATTGCATATAACATAATACAATCATCTATTATTATGCAATATATGACACATATCATATAATACATTCCATGACATGTTCTATTATGTGTAATATAATAACATATTATACAAATAAAACTTATGTTATATATACAATAATATAATGTATCATATAATATATTGTGATGTATAATTATATAGCATATTATACCACAATATGTAATGCATTATATTAGATATAATTTTAATTGTACTAACGTGTTAATATTGTATCAAAATAACAAAATAATAAGTAATAATATAATGTATTATTTATTATATTATTTTAGATCTTATGATACATTATATTGTATTATACTAATACTTTGTGCATGCACATATCTATAAACACATAAGTACTAAAAACTCAACATTATAATAATATTTTTTTCTTTGAATTTTTCCTATTTCACCATTTAAATTAAGATATTTGATTAGTGTTTATCACCACTGGTCTCTGTTATCCTCACTTCATTATTATTCTTTTCCACTCCATCTTCTCATATTATAGCATCTTTATCACCTTGCACTGCATTTGAAAGAGACTTTTTTGAAGCCATAAATGAGAGATCCCCAAGGCATTCCTTACTGCTCAATTAAAATCCAGTTAAAATCTAAATTCTTTTACTATTTTTTTTTTTTGCTTGTTGTTAGTATGTGCCCTAGCAACATAGGAAAAGGAGATCATTGAATTATGGACTGTACTCAGGTTTAGTAGACATCAGATTGGGGGTAAAAATATCAACTCTATTTGGAACAACACATTCAACTATGGTTTTACACAAATAGCACTAAAAATAGGAGTAATTCACTATTCTCTGACTTCGAATGTCTGTTTGAGCCTGACACCTCTATTTTCATTAAAGAAGGGTGGTGTAATCAGAGGAGCCCTGAGCCTGGAATCAGAAACCATGGGTTTGCTTCTTAGTCCTATTACTCACAAGCTCTGTGACCTTAAGCAAGTGGCCTCACTTCCTGGAGGCTCAGTTTCTGGTGTGTGTGTGTGTGTGTGTGTGTGTGTGTGTACGTGTGTGTGTGTATGTGTGTGTAAGCTAGCTTGTTATTCGAGCTTTGATGAATCGGGGAAATGCCTTTCAGAAGAGATGCTCATTTGGGGTTTGAAACAAACTTTGGTAGTAACACTAATTTCCCCTGCTGGAAGGGAATTGGAATGCCACTTAATTGTCACTTGACAAGCAATTATTATGCTCTACTCACTGTTCTAGGGACTAGGGATATAAAGACAAATATGAAATAATCCTTATTCTCAAGGAGCTTATATTCTACCAAGGGACACATACATACACAAATAGGGGAGTTGGTCTAGATGGTGTCTTCGGTCTTTTTAACTCTGAATCTATAATCCTTTGAGATCAAGTATATACAAATACATAAAAAAATATATTCAAGGTAACTCTGAGGAAAAAGATGATGCATCAGCAGTTTGGTAGGAAGGAGGAGCAAATAAAGTCTTCATGTAGAAAAGAGCATTTGAGCCAAGATTTGGAGAAAAATAAAGGTTCTAAGATACAAAAGGAAGGGATTCATTGCACCATGCATGGGGATTGCCTGCAAAATGTAGGAAGGTGAGGGATAGAATGTTGTGTGTGAGGAAAAACAAATGAGAAGACTCATTAACTGAGTCGTAGGATACATGAAGGTGAGCACTGAATAATGAGCTAGAAAGATAAATTGTCTTAAAGGAATCCCAAAGTATATTTATAGCCCACCATTTTTCCCCTCCAGGTCTTTATGCTAGTAATAAGGTATAGTGAGAAGTGTGCAGGCACTGGAGTAAGGAAAGATTAAAACCCAACCACTGTGACCCAGCCCCAGATACTTGCTATCTATATGATTCTGGGCAATTCACTTAAATGAAAGTTTTTTTCCCCATCTGCAATTTCATGATAATCACATTTATATTTCCTACTCCATTGTGTTGTTGTAAGGAAAATGTTTTGTAGATAGAGACTTGAGTTTCCTCCTCTATTCAATGAGAGGGTTGAATGAGATGAGTTCTAAGGTTCTCTCCAGTTCTAGATATATAATTGTATGATCCTATTACTTTGCTTAACACATAGTAGGCACTTAATATGTATTGACTAACTACATATACATTTCTATAGATAGGAATAATCCTCATTTCTCTGAACATAGTCAACCTAAACAGGACCAGACTTGAACTAGCATTGGACAAGCCACTGGTCATGTGGTGGTTTCCATTTTTATTTGCATATTCTTTAACTTGTCATCAGAGTTCTTTTATGACTACACAAATTTCTTTGAGGACCAGGCTCTGTGGGTTTCTAATAAAACAACACAAAAAGAATATCTGCTCATCTCCATTTACTTTGAGAGGATATTTGTAAGAAGTTACTTAAAGGAACTTCTGGATTTGGTCTTAAAATATATAGACAAATTAACTCAGAAGCTAGGTTGTTGTGGCTCAGGCCTTGATGCAATGCATTATGGAAAGCATTAACTGCTTGTTAGATTATTGGCCATTTGTTTCTCAGTAAAGCATTCTAAGTACGTAAAATGTAAGAGTGGGAGATGAATTTATGAGCAAAGTAAATGAGAAGGTAATAAAGTAATTTATTTCTTGAAAGAATTGGTCCCCTGAGCAAATATACCTAAGATGCAGCTTGTTTCAGAATCTGATATGGCATAACACTTGTAAGAGAGACATATTGTTTATCTAACAAAATCTTAACTAGATAGTATAAAGTATATTGAGTAGGGAGTATGCGATGTTAAGTGCTCTGACATAAAGATAGTTCAGATACACCCTGAGCTAAATACAGAGCAGAGAGAAAATGCTCAAGGCATTCTGAAAGCAAAGTCCCTGCTATTTTTTTCCTCTTATCTATTGAAACCAATATGACTGTGATTATTGAATTATCCACAGGCCTTCAGTCTTCTCTATTTCTTCCCTTAATGGAGTTGTTTCTTTTTTGCTACATGAAAAAACAAAAACATAATTTGTTTTAGTCTATCAGATACATATATCAGAGTCTATCCAGGTATCAGACTCCATCAATATATATCAGATTACCATTCTGTTAGGTATGAAAACTGAAAAAAAAATAGATCTTTCTGAAGGACAAGTGAATTACTTTACCCATAGAATTGTAAGGCTGCCATCTATATCTTCATTTCGCCTGGATATGAGGGCAGAGGGAGAAAGCTCTCTGGCTCAATGTGGAGATCAGGCAGGACCAATGCCTTACAACTGCCCAGTATAGCTAAGTCTAAGATTACAATCCTAAAACCTTTACAAAAAGAATTGTCTCAAGGTAGAAAAATGTATTCTCTTTTTTTCCTTCATGGAAAATGACTAACCTTGGCCAAAGTTCAGAAGGGGATAGAACAAGGCTATCATGAACCAGAGGCATTAATCCAATGAGGTTTGCCCATGAAGAATCTTTTCTGTGCTTTAAGAACTTTAATGAGTTTTAAAGTTTGCCTGAAAAAATAAGACTTGCCCCTACTCCATCCCTTCTAATTCTAAATTCCGCCGGGGCTCTTTGGGCAAAATTTTCCCTCCTTCCAAGACCAGGACAGGATGGGAGGTTGAATATTTGTCTGGCTCTATGCACAAGTTTTTAAGGAGGCTGGGATAACCAGTATATAATGGTTATGTGTTCCTAACCTATAATGGATAAGGAAGGAAAGGGATCTAGCCTCCTCTGACCTAGCTATCCCTCTGTATGTTCTCTTTCCCCTGTTAGATTATCCATCTATTAGGATGTAAGCTCCTTGAAGGCAAGGACTAAAAGATTGAGTCCCTGGTACTTTTTCATTCATTCATTCACTCTGAAGAAATAAAATTGTCTCTCTTCTCTGGAACATCTTTCCTTCATTGGGGTGTGAGGGGGACAAAGCTGAGGTCTCCCTTGACCAGTATGAGCTCCCAGTTGTAGGTATAATGACTTGGGGCCATGACCATAGCTACTTGGATTACTTTTTCTCTTGTCCATGCAACACCAGATGTTTTTCAGAGTAGTCTTATACTTTCCTCTTTTCTTGCTTATAAGCAATTCTCTTCTCTCATCTTCTCCCTCACCTTTCCCTCCATAATCTTTCCCTATGTAAACCTACATTTCATCTCTCTAGGTCACCTCTGAAGGTTCTTTATAGTCCTGATCTCTTTGCCATATCCCTCACCTTTCCACATCCCTCCAACACAAATACCTCCCCATGAATTCTCCTTTTCCCTAATCCTTTCCTTCCTACTATATGTTTCTTATCTTTGAGAACAAGTGAAAAGGCACAATTCCCAGTTGAGTAAGGGGGAAGAGAGACTGAAGGCAAATAATTCTTTTCTCAAAGCTTCCTTAAACTGACTTTAAAGGACCAAGTTATGAAAAATCATAAGATGAGAGGTGCTCACTTAAATCAATATGTAAACTAGAATTTCTTAACCTAAAGTACTCAGATCCCCAAGCATTCTGTGGATAGATTTCAAGAAGTCTCAAATTTTTTTAAAATATTTTTGTCATTGTATTTTGATAAAATTTATTTATTTAGTAATATTGTATGTTTTATTTTTGCATTTATAAACATTATAAAGAGGTCCATCGACTTCACCTGACTGACAAAGGAGTCTATGACACACAAAAAATTAAGAGCCCCTGATGAGAAATTGATTCTTGATAGTATACTAAACAACAAGAATTTGCCAACTCCACTGTAAATTTAAATGCCAACTTAAAAAATGCCTTCACAAGACATCTTAAAAACCGGTTAGGAAAAAGTTAAAACTCTCCTTGAATTATAAATATTTACCTTCTATCCCTAAGTACAAAGCCCAGAAAAAAACACAAACACATTTATGAGGGAGTGAATTGACATGCATTGGGTGTTTCCTGCTTCTGACCAAGAAAAAATAAATTATTTTCACTTAAAAAACAACTCCTTGAAGGAAATACTTGACTACTTTTAGTTCTGCAACTAAAAGGAGAGTAAGGAGAAATAGGCCACAGCTAAACAGTTTAGTATGAAAACACCAGAGACAATTAATCTTCTTTCAGATCCTTGGTGGCTGGTTGAATTCACAGTTATCCACTTTGAATCATATGCAGTCACATACAAGGAATACACTCCCAAGATTTCTTGTCAATGACTTTTTTCAACGGGAGGTGTTGCCTGGGAGGGAAGGGATGCTCAGATCAGTGATTTCATTAGTACAGAGGAGTATCTGTTGAGAAAAGTCCCTCTACCAAAACAGATGGGTCACTTTCCTGTAATTGAATGCCTTAGCATTCTGTAGCAATGAGAGAATAAATGACTTGTCCACGGTCACACAACCAACATGTGTTAAGAGACTCAGCTTGAACTCACATAATCCAGGCTGCTGGCTAATTTTTCTGGAATAAAGTCCTTAAATTTTGTTTATTTTTCCTACTTAACATCAGTATTTCTTGAACAAGAAAGATCTTTTCACATACTGTTTCAGTGACAAAGATCTGTTAGCTTGCACTGGCTTGTATCTGATGTGGCTTAGCCTTTCTGAACAAAACAGAAGACAGTGTTAGTGGCTTCAGTTAGGAATATTCTCTTTGTTGTTAGGAAAATATACTCAAATTATTTCTCTTCCTTCTCCTCTTTCCCTTTCTCTTTCTTTCTTCCCTTCCAGCTAGTCCCCTCCCTCTCCCTCTGTCTGTCTCTCTCTGGCTCTCTGTCTCTGTCTGTCACACACACACACACACACACACACACACACACACACACACACACATACACACACACACAGGGCTCCACATAAAAACAGCGAATCCTAGTTTGTGAGAAAATCACTAGTTTGTCATTCTCTGGTTAGTTCAAACATACTCTGCTCCAACACATCATGAAAGGCTGTTCATGCTATATTTGTAGGAAAACCTAATTTATGCCTTTTGGTGCTTTGATGATGTAGGAGAAAAAAAGTGCATCCAACCTGGAAGGCAACATTTAAGGCCTTTTGGTTTTAATAGAAGACCAGATGTTATAATGATGGGTGAGAGACTTGCCCCAAATACAAAGGACAACTTGTTTTCTTTGGGCCCCATGGTGACTAGGAGAATTGTCCAGATTTCATTTCTATGTCTCAGTTCCCTTCTCATCCTGCAATTTCCATGAGAGCCTGGGATCTTTCTTACCCTGAAAAATTTCTCCTCCCATTAGTGAGTTTGTCCCAGAGCCTCAATTTTAGGAATAAGTCAAGGCAAACTGCTTCACTTCCAGAAGTGTACCAGGATTAGTTCCCACCGGAGCAGAAGAGTCAACTGTTACATTTACAATGGGAATATTTATACCTTGAAGATCAAAAATACTACAAACATGGCATGATTTTGTTGGTTTTCTAGACTTAAAAAAATTATGGAGAAAAATGTTAATTAAGCAGATAAAACTTAAGTCTGCTGCTCATTTTTGAAAATTGTTATTAATTATATTATTATTATTTATTGTTAATTTATTTTATTATTTTTTTACCAGCAAATCCCATTTTCCCACTACTGGTGATTCTCCAGACTTTACCACTATAATTTTGCGTCTCAGTAGGTATTTACAACCCAAGTAATTGTCTATCTTGGGAGAAGAGGAGCAATGTTTTAGGAACCCCCAAGAATCATTTTTTTCTATTTTCAGCTAGAAGCTATAACTTGCTGACAGTTCACACAGGGAATCATTTAAGCTCTCAGAACCTGATTTTTCATATGGACAATGAAAAGTTGGATTAGGCCTCCAATAGCTGGAAACAGGTGGTACTTGGTTCAGATATGGTCTCAGATACGTCCTAGCTCTAGGACTCTGGGTAAGTCACCTAACTCCAGTTACCTAGCCCTTACCACTCTTCTGCCTTGGAACCAATACTTAGTATCAATTATAAGCCAGAAAGTAAGAGTTTAAAGGTGGGGAGAGGGGGAGAAAATGGAATTCTTCCAATGTTCCTTTCAGTTCAATCTATGATTCTGTGATCTCTTCTTGACTAAGGAAGACAACTCAGTGAGTTTAGAAACACTTGCCCATTAACTTATGAGTCTGATTCAAGCTCTCTGATAAGGCTATAGATGTTAAGAAAATACAATAATCCTAAAACATCACTATGTTGCTCTCTCTTCCCTTGAGTTCCTTATGCCTTTGTCCTTATAACATTCTACCCTGATTCTCAATCTAGGATAACCCTGCCATCTTCTTCCTTCTCACTCCTATTCTAAGATAGTAAGGATTTTTCTAGGAAAAAAAGATGTAGCTATATGGATTAAGTCCACTACAAATTAGTTCTATCTGCTCTTTTATTCATCTCTTTGACTTAGATTCATTACAGCTACTATTTTAAACCTTTCCCCATTCTCATAAAGACCTCAATCACTTTCAGTAAATGAATTCGCTTCCATTACTCACAAGATTAAAGCCTTTGGATGTGAGCTTCCTCCACTCCTCTCCTGTACAACAGAAAAATTGACTATAACTATATTATACCTTCCTCCTTTCTTCTTATCTCAGAGAATAAGATGATCCTTCCTTTAGACAAAGTTTGCCTATATTGCTATTATAACATTTATGGACTACTGTAAGGCTTGCAAAGTGCTTTACATTTGTTATGCTTGATCTTCAAAATAATTCATGAAGCAGATGTTATTATTAGATAACAGATAAGAAACTGAGGCTAGAGAGAATCAGGGGCTACCCCATGTCTCCTAACTGGTACTTGAGGCAAGACGAGAATTTGTATCTTTCCGACTCAAGTCCAGCGCTCTATCTACCACACCACTTAGCTTGATCCCATCCATTCCCATTTCCTTCTCAGACTATATAGTAAAGTAGGTATCAAGTACAGGGTTAAGGAAGTAAGGATCCCATTATATTCTTCCTTGATCAGACAGATTTCGAGTACTGTGTTCAGCTGTAGGCACCACATTTTAGAAGACTAGTAGAGAGTATATGGAAAGAGATGACCAGGAAGGTGAAGGGTCTCAAGATTGTGCCATTTGAGGATGAGCTGAAAGAACTGAGCAACAATGATATCGACCCAAAAAAAGGCCTAGGAGAACTTGATAGACATGCTTGATTATTTGTAAGTCTCTCATGTGGAAGATGGACAAGACTTGTTCTGCTTGGCTTAGGAGGGAAAAACATAGAAGGTTGAAGTTGAAGAGAAACAAGTGTAAACGTCATGTAGAGGAAAACTTCCTCATAATTCAAAATCTTCACAAGCAGAATGGGTTGCCTCAGAAAGTCTCCTTGGAATCTTTAAGCCAAGGTTAGATGACCACACATCAGAAACTATCTTGTGGCATTCAAGTCTCAAGAACAGGATATTTATTCAGAGTACATACATAAGAAAGATTTGTTGAATTGAATTGCTGCTTATTTCATGCTTTTTGAGGATTACGAGAATCATTCAATTTAAGAAAAAAATTCCTGGACTTTCTCTGTACTCTGCCAATGAAGAGTGAATTTCTTGATGCCTTCTGCCTATGCCCATCCAAAAGAAATATCAGATCTCAAACTTAATACCTGCCTTGTGTAACTTCTGGTGTATGTCATACTCTTTAATACATCCTATATATCTAGCCAAAAGCCTTCTTTTCTGCTGTCATCACAGAGAACTATGTTGCCAGACTCCTAAATCACAGACAGACACTAAAATTCCATCTTGCAGCCAATGTTAATCATTTCTGGGCAACATTAGCAAGAGGCACCAAAGAGTTTATTAGGACTTGCATTGGACTCCTGGAAAACTGGCAGACCAAATGAAAAAGAGCCATAAAGAAAGGAAGCTGTTGATCATAACACATGAGGGCTGGGCTGGTGAACTATGACATTACTTCCCACTGTGGGACAACTCATCTTTGTTTTGCTTCAAAACCTCACTAGACTTTCTTCTCTTAAGAGATAAGGAAATGCTCCTTAACTCCTTTCTTTGCAGAGGTGGTGGGGTATGATAGTGGAATATTGCTTAAACCATCCATCAATTTGTATCATTTTTGGTGTTCTGCTTTTGTTGGCTTTCGTTTTTATTTTGTATTAAAAAGGGATGGCTCACTGAGTAAATATTCAGAAATTATAAAAACAAATGAATCAATAAAAACCTTCTTGATGAAATAATTTAATTTAATTTTAAAAAATAAATTCTATCATTCTTCACCATTTCTTACATCTGTTTGGATTTCTGTACCCAGTAGAGCAACTAGGTAACATAGGGAATAGAGTACTCAACTTGTAGTCAGGAAGACCCAAGTTTAAATCCTAAAAACACTAGCTTAGTGAATCATTTAATCACCCTCAGTCTCAGTTTCCTCATCTGTAAAATGAGGATAATAGCACTACCTACCTTACAGAGTTTCTGATAGAATAAAAATATATGTAAAGCACTTTGCAAACTTTTAAAATACCATATAAAAGTCATTTTATTATTATGAACCTGTTGAGGTAAGGCCATTGTCTTTGTGTCCCCGTGAGAATTGTAACTGGGCTTCTGTATGTAAGCATTTTCAGAGAATCCCATCTTATACACTTTATTTGTAATATATAATAAAATCAGACTTTTGTCATCTTCCCTTAACCCCAATGAAAATGATTTAAATTAACAGAAGGCTTTTTATAAAGTGTTTTCCTTGCATTACCCCTATAAGATAAACACTGCACACAGTTGAATAGTTAATTCAAGAATCCCCATTTTACTGATAAATAAAGTAAGTATCAAAGAAAATAAAGAGCTACAAGATTACACAATCAGATAATGATAGAACCTAATTGTCCTAACTCTTATTTTAGGATTTATTTCATTGCCACAAAGCTTCTGCTCAAAATATAACATTGTCTTTCAAGAAGGAAGTAAGGAAAACGAATCCCATAGGTAAGGAAAAACCAAAGTATCAAAAGGGCTTTGTGCTATTCTGGAGTATCTGCTCAGATACCATGCATGAGGTGCCTGATGCCAGCTGGCTGAAATATGCATAGCTTCCAAAATAGGACTAGTTTTATGGGGTTCATTCTATTTTCTCTTGGTTTTTTTTTAAAGGTGTTTAAATGTAATCCTGTCTCTAACCTGAAAAGGGGGGGAAATGGAGACCCTGACCTCGTGAAATCTTCTCTAGTCTCATGATTTTCTCCATTTTTCTGTGTATAGTAGGTTAGCTATTATTTCTTTCCAAGGCCTTTTGTGGTGCCTGTGACCTTTATGAAATGCCAGTCAACCCTCTCAAGTTGTCTCTTTCCACGTCATGGCTTTTTAATAACTGGGAGTCCCTGTATTCCTGAGTCAAAGTAGAGAGAGGCTATCATAGGCACTAAGACCTTTGGAGACATTCAAAATGGGAAAGTACTTCAAGGAATTCTGCTTTTATGTCTGTCTGTCTCTGTCTATTTCTATTTCTCTTTGAGTCTCTCCTATCTCTCTCCCCCTTCTCTTTCTCTATCTCTTTCTGCATGACTCTTGTCACTGTCTCTTTGTCTCTGTCTCTCTCCTCCCAGCCCCCTTTATTTTTTGATCTGTGCTCTATTTTCTGCTCCGTCCAGGAGGTCATTCACATGGTCACCAGCTACTCTCTGACTTTGGATCTTGCCCATCAGTAAGCCGCTACTTCCACGTTTCCCTGGATGGACTGGAAAAAAACCTCGAATGTTGTAGCAGCGTTTGGTGAAATTGGTCACCATCTTTGCGTTCCTGTTGCTATTCCACTGGAAGCTGGAAGCATGTCCCAGGAGTCCTACGAGAATTAGAACTATGTTCCAGAAGAATGGTGTGAGGAGGAAGGTCCCTGAGCAATGCGAGGGATTGGAATGAACAGAGGAATAGAGGGGGTGGTGGGGTATGTTGGCAAGAGCTGGAATGGGGTCAGGAGAGACCTGGGTTTGAGTCCTACTCCACAAGATGTGTGACCATGGGCAAGTCACTTCACTAAGAGGCAGAGGCAAATTGGTGGTGGAACGGATAGAGTATTTGACCAAGAGTACTAAAGTTCAAATCATATGTCAACAATTTCTAGCTATGTGATCCTGGATATGTCATTTAACTTCTCTCAGCCTCAGTTTCCTTTTCTATTAAATGAGAATAAGAATAGGATCCTACCTCATGAGGTTATTTAAAGAATCAAATGAGATAAGATACATAAATTGTTTTGCAAACCGGTAAATGCTACATAAATGCCAGCAATTATTATTATTAAAAACTAAAGCACTCTATAGCAGCATTATTATTATTAAGTAACCATAGCCCATCTCAAATTGAACACTTAAGCTGGTGCTTCAGCCAATACAAATAAGAGGTAGAAACCTGAACCATCTCTTCTTTGGAGATTCTGGGACCAGAAGTTGGGTTTGCATTATATTCCTACTTGTTTTTTTTTTTATAGAGTACCTTGTCATTCTATTTTTATATAGATTATTTACATATATTTTATATAGGTTATATTAAGGCAGAAAGTGGTCTAAACTTTAAAAATCAGAGAAATCCATTTTATATGTCTGCAAGAAATTTATGGGCAGCTAGGTAGCACAGTAGATACAGCGCTGGGCCTTGAAATAAGGAAGATATCTTCCTGAGTTCAAGTCTGGCCTCTGATTCTTATTAGCTATGTGACCCTGGGCAAGTCACTTAGCCCTATTCTCAGTTTTCTCTCCTATAAAGTGAGCTAGAGGGGGCAGCTGGGTAGCTTAGTGGATTGAGAGCCAGGCCCAGAGACAGGAGGTCCTAGGTTCAAATCTGGCCTCAGACACTTCCCAGCTGTGTGACCCTGGGCAAGTCACTTGACCCCCATTGCCCACCCTTACCACTCTTCCACCTATGAGCCAATACACAGAAAAGTTAAGGGTTAAAAAAAATAAGCTAGAAAAGAAATTGCCAAACCATTCCATTATCCTTGCCAAGAAAACCCAAATGAGGACACAAAGTGTCAGGCACAACTGAAACAACTGAAAAACAACAAGAAATTTAGGGGAAATTCATTTGTTTAATATATTTGAGTTTTCCAAATATTTATTTGTACCATTCAGAGAGTCTAGGTTTGATATGCTAAAATCTCTTTTTAATATATTTCTGTGGAAAAGGAATAGGGGGTCTATTGTAAAGTGAGGAACACCAGAAAATTAATGAGTATTGCTTATACTTGAACATCAAGAATAAGAATATAGCATACCTCAATCACTAACAAAGCCTTTTCCAGGAATTGATTATTAGATCTCCCTTCTCAGTGTTTGGATATTAACCCAGAAATCATTTCTAAAGGTAAGTATTCTTTAATCCTCAATTTGGGGCTGAAACAACCTATCTGAAATCACAGTTATCTTATTCCTCCCAGTCCTCTTTGGCACAGCTTCCACTAAAGCCTTCCACTAGTTCCAGACCTGCCCACAGCCCCTATTTAATGCCTTTGTACAAAATATCTAGAACAAGAAAATATTAAGCTTAAAAAGAATCTTAGAGATTATATAGCCAAAACTCATTTGACAAACAAGGAAGTTGAGTCCCTGGAGAGTTTCCATTGCCCAAAATCACACAGCTAGTTAATGGCAGAATTAGGACAAGAATCTAAGTTTCTTGACCTCCCCACTCCACCCCATTCCAGTATAATGTTTTTTTGTGCCACATGATGCTGCCCCTCTTAGAGGGCTCTGACTCGTACAGATATCATCTAAATATTAGTCTCATATCCCAAGGTCCTAATAAATTATAATTCTAAAACAATTGAAATTTGTATAACCTTTTAGAGCTTTTAGAAACCATAATTATAACACAATAAAATGTATATAACCTGTATGATCTTTTAACAACCCCAAGGGGTACAGTGTTGTACAAGAGACAACAATTGGAGCTGAAGTCAGAGAACCTGGGTTCAAATGTGACCCCTGTTACTTCACTACCTGTGTGGCTTTTGGCAAGTCCCTTTTTAAAAATTTACACGTATTTGCTTGCTTGTTATCTCCCCCATTAGACTGTGAATTTCTTGAGGGCAAGAACTGTCTTTTGCTTCTCTCTGTATCCCCAAAGCTTAGTCCAATGTCTGTCAAGCATTTAAAAATATTTATTGGCTGACTACTAATTTTTGAAATTTTGGAATCTCTCTTGAGACCACAGGACCATTGTTCTAGAACTATGGAACTTTAAATCACCAAATTGAACCCTCTCATTTTACAGATGAGGAAACCAAGGCCCAAAGAGTTTAAACAACCTGTGCAAGGTCATATCCTAGTAACTGGCAGAACCAGGATTTGAATTTGGAGGCTCAGAAAGGTGAACTGATTTGCCCGTGGTCACACGATCAACACCTGTCAGAGAGCCAAGATAGGATCCTAAATCTACCATCAAGTCCACTCCTTTTCCCGCTATATTACTTTATCATTTTACATTGTACCATTTCTGTGCATTTCTGCATCCTACAATGTGGCAACAACCCAACAGCAAGAGCCTCTATTGGACTACAAAGAGGTAAAACTATGACAAAGCTGAAACAACCCCTATCATTTGGGGTCAGGGCCCTGAAACACAGTTGCAAATTTCCAAGGATATTGGACCATGTTGTTCCTTTGGCCTGCACATACAGTTCCTTATGACCTCATTGGAATCTGAATGCGTGGGCTGCTACAAGGATGTTATGACCTGGTGAGGCCAACCCACTGCTCATAGCCCCCCACTCACCAAAACTTCAAATGAACTTTTATCTTCAAAAATCTAAACACCAAGATATTAAATGTTACAAACATTAAATAGAGTTTTGTTAGGAAAATTATTGGTTTCTACTTGATTCATGCATTTAAAGATAAAAGATAATTTGGTTTTTTTCCTCCAACATTAATGTTATCATCAATATAATTCTGTAGATTGAGTCCGTCTGCTTCATCAAAGGAGATTGGTACAATACAAAAGACCCTTGGGTGTGGAGTCAGAGGGTTCAAGTCTGAGAGTTGCTACTTACTAAGATTTATCTTACCTTAAACAAGTCACTTAAAAATCTATTGCTTCAGTTTCCTCATTTGCAAAATAGGGAGATTAGGTCAGATAAACCCCTAAGATTACCCTCCAGCTCTAAAAATATGAAAGTATGAAGCTTTGGGCAAGATGCTTGAATAAGAAATTAGGTATGAGCCCATTTTCCTGTACCATATCACCTCAAAAATGCTTGACATGCTTGACATGTCCTAAAATAACAAAAAACAACATACTTAAAGAGGGGAAAGGAAAGAAAATCCTACAAAGAAATCCCTAGAGAGAGGAAAAAAAGCAGCAGAGAGACTAACTCTATCAATCAGGTGGGGCAAAAAGCTCCTGGATAAGACAGTAGGTTTCAGGGGAAAACTCAAGGAGAGACTGATTCTTCAGTGACTACAATAAGAACCCCAGAAAATTCTGGATTGAATAAAGGAAGTGAAGGGGGGAGCTCTGGACTGAAATTAGAGTTTTCAATATTTTATCAGGAAATAGCCATCCTATCTTAAGTGATGGTATTCCCAAAACTGCACCAATGGATGACAAGGTTGTTTCTTATCCTCTTTGCTGGGCTTACACAAAAGAAATGCCAACAGAAGAGATGTTTTATACCTTTAACTTTCTGATAAGAGACAGCCCATGGAAAGAGAGCATAACAAGGAATCGAGGGGGATTAGCCTTCAATTCGAACCCTGCCACTAAATCCCTGTGTGGTATCTCAGGTACCTCGCTCTACTTCTCAATTTCCTTACTTAATAAAATGGGGATAATAATTCTTTTACTATCAACTTTTGTTAACCTAAAAAGGGTTTAGGAAAACATAGTTGTTGCTGTCATTAGTGGAATAGCAATGCATATGCATAGAACCATAATATAAAATTATGATTGATATTTTTTAAAATTTGAAGTTTTCAAAGCCCTTTCCACATAGCAACCCTTTTGAGACCATTAGTGTAAATAAATATTAATTGCTTTTTATAGATAAGGAAATAGACTCAGAGTAATTAAATACTGTAGAAGCCCAAGACCTATAACGCTCATTGAAATAATCACACAAACTTCTTTTTCAACATTTAAGAAAATTGAAACCAGAGAAATTATGAGTTATCTAAGGCCACACAGGTAATTGTGGTATAGGATTTGAAGTACAATGACCTGGGTTCAAATCCTGACTCTGATACTATGGGACCAGAAAGATCATTAACCTCTGATCCCTCATCTGCAAAATGATGACTTTGGACTAAATGTCCTCTAATAATTCTTTCCATTTCTAAGCACTATAACCCTAAGTGGAAAGATTTGAAGCCTCTGGCTCTTCCTACAATTCTCTGCCAAGAGCCTTTGCCCAAGATTATCTAAGTTTTGGAGCCAAGACTTAAACTTGGGGCTTCTGACTTCAATACCAACTAGAATGGATCTTACCATCATGCTTGCTGCCTCCCCATGCACTAACACATAGTAAATAAATTAGAAAGGTATTTTTTAAAATGGACAAGTTCATTACCAACTGAAAATTCCAAAGCAAGGTTAACATTTGAGCTGGGCTTCAGAAGACAGATAAGCATTTCGCCAGGAAAGAGGATGGCAGGACCATGAAAGGGAAAAAAAGTACAAGGAATTCTGTTGAAAAGAAAGTAGTCCAGTTTGATTATAATAGTTGTTGTTGTAATATTAATAGTAGTTATGGTGCTGGCAGTAGTAGAAATAGTAGCAATACTAAGGTACCACCTCACACCTAGCAGATTGGCTAATATGAAAGTAAAGGAAAATCATAAATGTTGGAGGGGATGTGGCAAAATTGGGATACTAATACACTGCTAATGGAGTTGTGAATTGATTCAACCATACTGGAGGGCAATTTGGAATTATGCACAAAGGGCTTTAAAAGAATGCATACTTTTTAACCCAGCAATACCACCTCTAGGGCTGTACCCCAAAGAGATAATAAGGAAAAACACTTGTACAAAAATATTCATAGCTTGCTCTTTGTAGTGGCAAAAAAATTGGAAAATGAGGGAGTATCCCTCAATTGGGCAATGGCTGAACAAATTGTGGTATATGATGGTGATGGAATACTATTGTGCTGTAAGGAACAATGAACTGTTTGATTTCCATACAAGCTGGAAAGACCTCCATGAACTGATGCAGAGTGAAATGAGCAGAACCAGGAGAACATTGTACACAGTAACTGAAACATTGTGAGATGATCATATATAATTAACTTCGCTACTGATAGCATCAGATCCAGGACAGTCCTGAGGGATTTATGAGAAAAAAGCTATCCACATCTAGAGAAAGAACTGTGGGAGTAGAAATGCAGAATGAAAATAATTGATTTTTCACTTTTTTATATGGATATGGGATGTGAGGTTTTTGTTTTTCAAAAGATTATTATGAAAATGATTAATATGGAAATAGATATTGAGTGATAATCATGTATAACTCAGTGGAATTGCCTGACGGGCTCTGTAAGGGAGGAGGAGGAAAAGGAGGGAAAGTACAGGAATCATGTAACCATGGAAAAATACTTAAATACATTTTTTAAAAAAAGAAGTAGTAGTAGAAGTAGCAGCAACAGCAACAGCAGCAGTAGTAGCAAAAGCAGTAGTAGTAGTAGTAGTAGTAGTAGTAGTAGTAGTAGTAGTAGTAGGAGTAGGAGTAGGAGTAGGAGTAGTAGTAGTAGTAAGTAGGAGTAGTAGTGATAGCCAGTATTTGTACAATCCCTAATGTATCCGACACTGAGTTAAGCATTTTACAAGCATTATTTCATTTGATCCTCACAACAACCCTGGGAGGGAGGGGTTGCTACTATCCTCATTTTGCAGTTGAAGAAAATGAGGCAAGAAGAGATCAAGTGAGTTGCCTAAGGTCACATAGCTAGTGTTTGAAATCACATTTGAACTCAAGAGCTTCTAACTCCAGACTCAGCACTCTATTCACAGCACCTCCTAGATGACCAGTGCACAAATGATATAGCCAAGAGTAATATGAAATAAAACTAGAAAGGTAAGGTGGCATCAGATTGTACGACACATTAATACTAAGTAAAGGAATTTAAACTTTACTCAGTGGGCAATAAAGAATCTCTGAAGATTTTGGGCACAGAAAAGTAACTTGACCAAGTATATAAATAAAGATTTGTTTGGCAGAAACAGGAAAGATGGCCTGGAGGTTGAAGAAAGCTCTCTTAGGAAGCTTTTAGGTGAGTACTAATGAAGGCATGTATAGATTAAGGGCAGTGACAATAGAGGTGACAGATATGGGAGATTTTGAAGAAATCAGACCAATCAATTGGATATGAGAGATAAGGGAGGGGAAATTCTTTAAGGGCTCCAAGTTCCAACTTGCAGTATCAGGAACACATTTCTCATTGGCCCTATGGTAGCAGTAGGTATTTTACCTCTTCATCTCTCAGCTTTGAGCCACCACTAGTGCTCACTTTACAGCAGGAATATAGGATGAAGAATGGGGGTCCTTGGGATTAGGCATAAGGGCTTCCTCTGCTGGTATAAATGTCTGATGACACTCACCATATGGTGCTCCTAAAGTCTTAATTTTTAAGCTTTAGTAGCTTAAAACTACACGAAGATTTTTGGAGCACCCTGTACATTCCTTTTCCTCCCCCTTACCATTGCCTCAGCTTTGGCTAAAAAAAGATATAGGGGGCAGCTGGGTAGCTCAGTGGATTGAGAGCCAGGCTTAGAGACAGAAGGTCCTAGGTTTAAATATGACCTTGGACACTTCCCAGCTGTGTAACCCTGAGCAAGTCACTTGACCCCCATTGCCTACCCTTACCACTCTTCTGTCTTGGTGCCAATACACAGTATTGACTCCAAGACGGAAGGTAAGGGTTTTATAAAAAATAATAAATAAAAATAAAAAGATAAAAAGATAAAAAGATAAAAAAGGTAGAGAGACACCCAGATGGGACAGAGGTAGATCCATTTAGGGATCCCCTTGAATACCCAGCTGGGATCTCCAAGAATTCTAAGCTCCGGTTAGTGAGAGTAAAGCAGAATCACTTTCTCTCACTGGGCCAGTTGTGCAAATGCCTTGGAGAAAATTGATTTATAAAATCAGTATCTCTTTTATTATGAGGGAATACAAACTGAGGATCAGAACGAAAAGTCCTAACTCTAGGGGATCTATTTAGTCACCCAACAACCCTCTATGTCCCTCACAAGAGGAAGCCTTCAAGTCTTCTGGCTAATTTACCAGCTCTCTATTTCTTTCTAGGTGTTCTCCCAAAACTGACTAAGCTACCTAACTATGACTCTCAGTAGTTAATTTGATTTAGTTCAGAAGCTGTCTCCAAAACCCATTATGATTGCTCTCAAATAGCTAAGTTCACCCCAGGGGGTCTGGCCCCTGAAGTAAAACCTCAAAGATGATCTGACAGGATTTTTTAGATAAAATCCTTCCAGAAAATATAGCAGGTATGATCAGATCCTTTTCTTGATATTCCCAGTCAAACAGAGTGCCTCCAAAGATGATTAGGGGTTTCTCTTTCTCCACAGTCAAGTTGAGGTAGCTAAGCTCCAATAAGTCGCCTTTCCTCCACCTTTCCAGACAGGAAAAGCCCAACCTCCTCTTCCAGGAAGTCACTGACTCTACCAGTTGTCACTTCCAAACTGTTCCTCCTCTGCCTTCTGCCTGCTAAGATCCTTTCCCTTAAGTTCCTAGTATGCGCCTTAAAGCCAACCTTCCACTTCTCTTAAATCTTATCCTATCTTTATCCTTTTCCCATTACGTGACCTACCTGATTCCCCTAGCACTAGCATCACTTGCCCAGGTTTCAGAACTACTCTGAACTACTGAGGAACAGATGTCATTTGGCAGTTTCTTCATTCTACAACAGAGTGATCAACAATTGATGGTTATCCAGCCTTTGCTTGAATACTTCTAATGAAGGGGAACACACTGCCTCTTGAGGTAGCTCATAACACTTTGGAATAGTTTTGTTTATTAGGAAATTTTTCTTTATGCTAATATTTCTCCTTGCAACTTTCTTCTATTGTTCCTAGTTCTATCCTCTGGGAGAAAATGTCATTGTTCTTGTTGCTGAAATGTTTCAGTTGTGGCCAGCTCTTTGTGACCCCCAATTTGAGCTTTCTTGGCAAAGATACTGGAGTGATTTGCCATTATCCTTCTCAAGCACATTTTACAGATGAGAAAACTGTGGCAAACAGGTTTAAGTGGTCTCACACTTTTGTGACCAGATTTAAACTTGAGTCTCTTCCTGACTTCACGCCTGATACTCTATCTGCTGTACTACCTGGCTGCCCCAGAGAATCAATTGGAACAAATCTAATCTCTTATTTCTATGACAGCCCTATAAGGATTGAAGATGGTTCTCATATCCCTCTTAAATCGTCTCTTCTCCAGACTAAACATCTGCAGCGCCTTCCATTTTGCATTCTTCAAAGGAATGACCTCAAAGCCCCTCATGGTCACCCTCTTCTGGATATTTTATGACTTAACAATGTCTTTTCCAATACAGAGATTGTTCAGAACTAAACACAAAAATAAAACCTGGGGCTTTACATCCATTATCATGGTTGATCCTCCCTCCCAACAATATTGTGAGGTAGGTACTACAGATAGAATTATCCCCATTTTATAGCTGTAGAAATTGAATTAAGAAGTTAGGTGACTTGCCTATGGTCACATTACAACTATTAGAACTGGGATTCAGGTCCACATTTCCCCCAGCTTCAGATTCTGCAATCTTTCCACTATACAGACTGGCTCAAAGTAGCAATTTCCAAGGGACAATATATGGAAAGGGTCTCTAAGTCCAGCTTGATTGTATAACAGTTAGCCAATAAAAATATTTTTAAGTGCTAGAGACACTATTCAAGAGTGTCTAAAGTCAGATAGCCACATTTACAAACAGAGTAGTGTTACTCCCACCCTAGCCCTTTGCACAGCTTTTGAATATTACACATCTTTTCAGATTTTTCCTATGTAGTGATTGCTTATGCTAATTTCTTTTTCTTTTTTGTCTTTAAAAATTATGTTTATCATATGGGATGGCATTTGGAGGGGTAGGCATAGCAATTAAAATTATCTCAAGAGCCTTATTTGTCTTAATTTCAAAATAATTTATCATTTGACTGATCAAGACATCCTAATTGTGATCAAATGACTGTGAACCATAAGACAAACAGAAACTCCTGGCACAGGTACCTATTGCATTTTGTGGAGCTCATTATTTAGCCTCTCCTTTGAATACCCCAGGACATATTTTATGGGTGATAGCTAATTAAGAGGTGGTCTATCAAACCCTCAGCCCTTCCCCGAACTGACAAGTGAAGTTTTGCACATCCATGGGAAAAGTATTAGAAAACGTTTCCTGTCACCGAGCTCTATGAAAGGACCATATTCCTTAGGAAAAAGAGAATGCAAAAATCTATAGACTGAATGGATCGAGGTCTGAGACTTGGCTCAGGAATTCTCCTTAACAACAATAATGTCTTCACAATCTAAGTCCCTGATATAAAAATAATACAGTATATTTTAAAAAGTTCTCACAATCTCCACTCTGCTTCTTGGGGAAACTGCATCTGAAATACCCAGAATATGACGACTATACATTACGTTGAAAGCCTAACTATGCTTGGGTATTTCTTAACATGATGTTAAAAATGGTTGATAGATGCATTGGCAGGGAAGCATTGAGGACATGCCCCTCCTGGTGTAAGAGTCTTATAAACAAAATAACAGTCCACGAGAGAGATATGAAAGGTATAGGTGGTCCAACCCCTAGTTTCCAGTGCTGTGTATCCAAGGACTCAAAGTCTCATGCTGCAGCAGTCTGATTTCTGGAGTCCTCTGCTATTGCTGTCATCTTCTTTGGCTGACTGCATCAAGTTGGCTCTCAGAATAGCTCCTCTGGCACATCTGCTTTCTCCAGGTCCAGGGTCACTTATAACACTTTTTCCTAAAATTGCTTGAAAAATATATTGTAATACAATTTAACATAGTCACTAAAATTTTGCATTGCCAATAGTTAGGTCAGATGAGCTAACTCAAACCTTAGGCTTCTAATTTTATTACTATAAAGGATACACACCCATGAATCTCTACATTAAAGAATTTACATTTCTTATATTTTTTGTTATTTTTTTTACTTCTGTCTAAACCAAATATCTGCTTTGGGAAACTTCCAATAATAGATTAAAAAGAACAAAGTTGATATTATCTATTTTTTTTATCAACTTAGCATTAGAACATGCTCAGTGCATTCAAAACAATTAGAAACATGTTTGACATTATATACATAATATATATATATATAATCATCTGATCTTTTTTACTTTCTTCAAAAATTTTCACTTCAAATATTATTGCTTTTATTATTTGTTATTGTGTTATTATTTATAATGTGCTGCTATTTGTTCTTTTTTACTTTAATCTTCTCCAGTTTAAATTTTCCATGCCCCCTCTGAAGGATGAGATTCTATAAAGAATCTTATTCTTTTTCAAGATCCTTAGAGAAAAACTCTCTGCTTCTCTACAGACTAAGCTAGATGGTAACACATGAATTTACCCAAAAGATGTCTCACCCTTCTATTAAAATAAAAGACAGTATGAGATCCATAAAAAGCTAAGAAAATTGTGTTATATTGTATCAAGCAAGTTCTCCATAGCTGATATAAAATTTCTAACCATGATAGATATAATTAATAACTTTAGCAAAGTTGTAGGCAACAAAATAAACCCACCTAAATCAATAACATTTCTGTATATTTCCAACAAGTTCAGCAGCAAAAGTTAGAAAAAAGAAATTCCATTTAAAATCACTCTAGACAATATAAAATACTTGGGAATCTATTTGTCAAGACAAAAGCCTGAATTATATGAACACAATTACAAAACCCTTTTCACCAAATAAAGTAGGGTAGGATGAGCTAATAAAATTAAAATGACAATCCTACTTAAATTAATTTACTTATTCAGTTCCATACCAATCAAACTACCAAAAAAAACCTATTGTATAGAACTAGAAAAAAATAATAAAATTCATCTGGAAGAACCAAAGATCAAGATTATTAAGGAAATCAATGGGAGAAAATGTGAAGGATGGTGGCCTATTTAAAAATAAAATGAGGAGACTATAAAAATAAATGCGCAAAAACTATGCTAAAAAAGGTTTAAAAGTTTTCAGATACATTTTATAGATGTAATCAAAAGTATCTTCAGTGATAAAGTTAAGCTGATATATGAACTTCCTTCAGGGCCAGGTGCAAGGATGCTAAAGAGACATTTGTTATAGAAAAATAAAATATTTATTGAAATATATAAGGATAAAAGGATTTCTAACTCTAAGGGATTCTAACTCCACCCAAATAAAACTCCCTGGTTCCACAAGGAAATGCTTCTCCTATGTTTCACAGGCTACACTAATCCTTCTTGACTAAACTATATTTTTACTATTCTAAATAAAACTACTTCTATTATCCTTATAATTCATAACTTCACCTCTAAGTTATAAAAATAACAAAGGCTTACTAGTTGAATCTCAACAAGAATCAAATTAGGACTCTGAGCCTTAATAGACTCAGAGTCCAAACCAAAGAACAGGTTGTTTTTGTTTTTTTTTTGTTGTTTCCTTAGAGTTAAATCAATTTATAAAAACAGCAATAGATAGTCAGTAGTGTTTCCCAAGTTGGAAAAAGAAAACACTAAGCTCCTTCAGGTCTTTCTCTCAGATAGTGAGAGAGGCAAAGATGTTACCTCCTTCAGCCCTGAGAGGGACGAGTCCCTGTGTGTGACTGCCAACCATCAGAGACCAACTGCCACACCCAGAGACCAACTGTCAGAGACAAAAACCGTTAGACTTGAAACTGACACTCTTTCTTAGTTCTGTTTGAAACTCCAATTCTTTCTCAAGCCAGGTTCTTCACTTCTTATCTCTAAACTAATAAAACAATACTTATTTTCTAATATCATCCTTATACCTAACAGTACCAGATTTTAAACTATATTCTAAAGCAGTAATCATCAAAACAATCTGGTACTGGCTAAGAAATAAAAGGGGGTATCAAAGGAATAGATTGGGGGGAAATTGCCTTAGCTATCTAGTGTTTGATTAACCCCAAACTTATAACTTTGGGGATAAAAGCTCACTATTTGATAAAAACTGCTCAAAAAACTGGAAAAGAATATGGCAAAAATAGATATAGACCAATATCCCAGCCTCAATACCAAAATAAGGTCAAAATGAGTATATAATTTAGACATAAAGGGCAATACTATAAGTAAATTAAGGGAACACAGGATAATTTACCTGTCAGGAGAAGAGAAGAATTTATGACCAAACAAGAAACAGAGAACTAGATGTAAAATGAATTATTTTGACTATATTAAATTTCTTAAAGATTAAAGATTTTGAAATTTTTTTAAAGATTTTTAAAAGATTTTAAAGGTTTTTTAAAAGAGTTTGAATGAACAAAACCACTGTAACCAAGATTAGAAGAGGAAAAAATTAGGGAAAAAAGTTTTATAACAGATGTCTCTGATAAAGATCTCATTTCTCAAATATATAGGAAACTAAGTCAAATTTCTGAGACAAGTCATTTCCCAATTGACTAATGGGCAAAGGATACAAATAAGCTGTTTTCATATGAAGAAATCAAAGCTACCAATAATCATGTGAAAAAATGTCCTATACCCCTCATGAAGAGAGAGATGTAAATTAAAACAATTCTGAGGTTCCACCTCATACTTATCAAATTGGCCAATATGACAGTAAAGGAAAGGAAAATATCGGAGGGGATGTGACAAAATTGGGACACTAATCACTGGTGAAATTGTGAACTGATCCAACCATTTTGGAGGGCAATTTGAAACTCAGTCCAAAGACTGATTATAAGACAATTCATTCAAAACCTTTGTTGCAGATAATCAACAAATTTTCAAATGATAGTACACAGAATTGCTTCATCCCATTTAAAACTGCATGCAAAATTATCAAGAAGTTAAATTCAATCAAAGAAATAATAATTAGATTTCATCAAAGAAATAATAATAAGCAGAATGTCTTTATCATTATTATTTATATTGAGTTCTGATTTAATAAAATTATACCTTATACTTGATAAGAAAATGCACTATCTTCAAGCAGACCTTGCCCACCTGAAATATGTGGAAGGAAGGGAGGAAAGAGTTTCTGAGCAGGCATGAAGAAAGATGCTTCTTTACACTCCCACCAAAAAGAAACTTACATCTTTTTGTCAATCCAAGACCTTCTTTAGGAAAGCAGAAATAACACTGCAAATTCAGAGACACAATTTAATTCAGGTAGAATTTTGAATTTCTAAAGGGGATACACATCAATTTCTCTATACCCCCTCTGTCACTACTTAGTTACACATTCAATTTGACCCAACACTTTGCTTTTAATTTAAAATAACAGAAATTCAACTTAATCTAAATACATCACTAAGATTATTTCAATCTAAAATAATTATTAACTAAATCAAATCCAGCTTTTATAAATTTTAACATAACTTTCACTTCTATTTATATTGAAATCAGTTACTCAATATTTTCATATTATAATTTAGAAAAAAATTACCAATAGGAAGTTTTTAGTAACCCATTTAAGTTTCTAATTTCTAATTCTTTGTAATACCTAGATATAGACCACCATCTGAAAATACACAAAAGAAAAATAATTTGCCTACTACAGAACCAGCAAAATACAAAACAAAGATTTTTTTACCTTTTATAAAGAAACTTAAAAGAATGCTTAAGAAAGTAGACACAGACAGTACAACAAAATAGACCCCTTTATGATTCTGCAATGATGGTAAGCACTAAATTAACAAAATATATAATGTAGCTAGCTTAAAATTTTATCTATTTAAAAAATATATAACAAAGTTGGAGTAGATTCTCTGCTGAAGTTACTACAGGTTGTATATCAGATGTTACAATAGAATACTATATCTTAAAAATATACATAGTTCAAACTTACTACAAGATAAGAATTTCTTTAAAGTATTTTTAAAAACTTATTTAAGTCACAGCAATCTATATATCAAAGCTGACAGGACTAGTGTTACAGAAGTCCAGCTACAGTGTTTTACAAGCTTAAAAGGTTTCCTGGTCTCAGGCCAAGTTGGAGTTTCTCAAATTCAGATTTACCTGGGTGATAGACCCTGCTTGCTTAAACTAATAGCAATGTTTTGTAAAATTCCAATTGAAGGGGGCAGCTGGGTGGTTCAGTGCATTGAGAGCCAGGCCCAGAGACAAGAGGTCCTGGGTTCAAATCTGGTCTCAGAAATTTCCTAGCTGTGTGACCCTGGGCAAACCACTTAACCCCCATTGCCTAGCCCTTACCACTCTTCTGCTTTAGAACCAATACATAGTATTGATTCTAAGACAGAAGGTAAGGGTTTAAAAAAAATTCCATTAATAAATGTCTAATAAAAAAAATTCCAATTGAAGTTTTTCATGAGAAGTAGGCTCCACAGAATATCTCATCATCCGGAACAGGCTTGAACTTCCTCTATCTTTTACTCATCAGAAGAGGCTTCACTCTGTGAAAGAAAAGCTCCCAAGTGGGTCCAGTGCTAGTGTGAAACTTTTTCTGTTAAGCAAAAGAAGGATTCAATAGTCCCTTCATGGTTGCCAAACTGTAGCATTTAGAATTATTTCAAAAGATACCTTCAATTTCTTTTTCTTCTCTAATTGAAAAAGACCAATTTGTCATAATTTTAAAATAATTTATTAACTGACCATGTCAAGACATCCTAGTTGTGGTCAAATGGCTCAACCATCAGAAAAACAGAAATTTCTGGTGCAGGTACTTATATACATTTTGGGGAGTTCATTATTCAGCCCTATTAGACCCTCAGCCCTTCCCCAAGCTAACAGTTAAAGTTTTCCACTTCCTTAGGAAAAGTATTATTATAAAACTTTTCCTGTCATCCTGAGTCTGTGAAAGGACCACATTCCTAGTACAAAGAATGTGAAAATCTGTATACTGACTGAATGGAGTCAAATCTGAGACTTGGCTCCTGAATTCTCCCCAATATAGCCTTGGCAATCCAGGACCCTGATATAAAAATCATATATTTTTTAAAATGTCACAGAGGGAAAGGAATACTGGAAGAAACTATGACAATGTAAAAGAAAAGACATCGATAAAAATTTGTTTAAAAAAATGTTAGATTCAATCATATACTTTAGGTTATTTATTTGGTCACTACATGGTAGATGGATAGGAAAGGGGAGAAACAAGGTTCAGGGAAATAACCTAGGCTATTGCAATATCTATATCATTTGGAAGAGGTAGAAAAGCATTAATAATAATAATAATAACTAGATTTATATAGTATTTGAAGGTTTGCAATATGATTTTACATTTGACCTTCACTTCACAAGGACCGTGTGAGATAGCTGCCTATGAGGAAACTGAAAATAAGAAAAAATAATTGACTTACCTAAAGTTCCCTCAGCTAATAAGTGCCTGAGACAGAATTTGAATTCAGGTCTTCCTGACTCCAAGAAAGCACTTCATTTACTCTACAGCTTATTTGCCTCTAATGGGAATACATGATGCGTCTTAAAATAGAAAAGAAAAGTCAATATATTTATTGTTGCTTTTACATTGTTCATCACCACTTTTCTTCTCACTCATAGACATATGCACATACTTTCATTCACATCCCTAAGTCTGGGGCTAAAGTGTGCCTTCAAGCTGCGAATCTACATACTGTTGCTGCCTAAACATTTTCTAAAATATTTTTGATAAAGAGGGAAAAGCACAAGCCTGGGAACCAGAAAATTGGATTTGAGTCCCTGCCCTACCACTTACTTATGAGTCATTTTAAACCTCTTTAGGATCAAGCATTCTATAAGCCAAAGAGTCTGTTTTGGTCCTAATTGTCAATAGCTGATTATCTACTTATCTAGTGCCTCTCATTGCCTATTGATGTCCACATGTGTTGGTGTGAGCCTTATAGGTCAGCCTAGGCAGTTTTCAAAAGTGACTAGAAAGTGCAGGTATAAGCAGATGAAAGCAAAACTCCTCCTTTCCTGGGGAACTATCATCTTTATTTAAGGCAGTAATTTTCCAAACTTCCCTGCAAACATTTGATATCGCTTTGGTAGCAGCGCCGCCTTGTGACAGTCTCTGGAAGAAGATTGTAGCCTGTAAGGTCAATGGCTTTCCCAGTTTGGATGCTGATACCTAGTTCATCACCGACGTCGGTCAGTTCAGTCTAGCTGTCTTCCACTCCCTTTTATCACAAGAGAGATTCAGGGCTTAACATCAGTTGAAAATGATTTATCTTTTTAGAGTAAAAACGGAACAAAACATTAGCCCCACTCCATCCCCAGTGGCTGAACTGTCGGAGTAACCGATTTAGGGGAAACCTTTTTCTTTGAGGCACAGAGTCACCAGATGAAGCATAACTACCTAAGCCCTCATTACAGAAGGAAAAACTTCCAAACTCTCCGAGCTATCTCGAAACCAGATGTCTCTGTAAGTCATGAAGTGACTGAAGATCTGTCTTCAAGCAGAGACGAGATGGTCTTGGCATAGGGGTATTGTGGGTAGGATTCTTATTCAGGGATGGGTTGGACTAGGTGGCCTCTGAGGTCCTTTTTGACTGTGAGGTTCTGTACAACCTTGAATAATACTGGGATCCCCAGCCTTTTGTGAAGAGGACCTGAAGATCACCGATTGGTGGGAAGGCTGTCAGCGACATTTCTGCAATGGTAGCAGATCTCTTAGCGGCCTGATAGATGGGAAGGTCAGAGTCCTATGGGGGAAGAACTGAATTTGGAATCATGAGGCCTGAGTATGAATCTGGGCTCTGCCATTCACTATCCGTATGACCTTGTGCAAGTCTCAAGCAAAGCAACGGAATTGGGTTCCATCAAGGATCTGTGATTTTTAAAAATATATTTCAATCATACTCATGTAATCCTATGTATATTATATATTTTAAAACATTATTCTGAGAAGGGATCAATGGTCTTTTTCAGCTTGCCAAAAGAGTTTATGACACAAGAAAGAGCAAGAATCCTTAGACTACACAATTTCTGAAGTCCCTTATAGCTATTGAATCCACGCTCTGAAATCTCTGAAATCTACTGGTTGATCCTATCTACTGGTTGACAGATCTAGAACTTGGAACACCTGTTTTGGATATAACCTACAGAAGTACTTTTTTTCTTTTATTACTATTTAAAAATGACAGAAAATTCAACTGTTAGTAATTTAAAGATATTTATTGGGGGCAGTTGGATGGCTCAGTGGATGGAGAGCCAGGCCTAGAGACCAGAGGTCCTAGTTTCAAATCTGGCCTCAGACACTTTCTAGCTGAGTGACCGTGGGCAAGTCACTTAACCCTCATCGGCTAGCCCTTACCACCCTTCTGCCTTAGAATTGGTTCTACAAAAGTAAGAGTTTTTATTAAAAATAAATAAATAATGATATTTATTTCTGATGTCAAGTCACATATGTTTTAGGAGAGCCTCAAAGCCTTCAAGTAGATAGTAACACACATAAGATATGTAATTTTGAAACCTTGCCCAGCTGCCCAAAAATTCATCTGGGATCTCTCTAATGATTGGAATTCCCTGACTAATTCTTTTCCCTATCTTCAGGCAGGAGGATACCAAAACCATCCCAACTATTTATGAATCTATTTTCCCTTAAAAGATTATATATTTTCTCTGACGGGCAGGTGCATATTAATCATTTAAAGGGTTGTTTTGAAGATTATATTGGGTAAAAAATGTTACATCACATTTAAACTGGAAACTCTGTAAAATATTATGTGGAAGGGGCAGCTGGGTAGCTCAGTGGAGTGAGAGTCAGGCCTAGAGACGGGAGGTCCTAGGTTCAAATCTGGCCTCAGACACTTCTCAGCTGTGTGACCTTGGGCAAGTCACTTGACCCCCGTTGCCCACCCTTACCACTCTTCCACCTATGAGCCAATACACAGAAGTTAAGGGTTCAAAAAATATATTATGTGGACCTACATTATAATTGTTTTTAGTGAGCTTTGTAATTAAGAAAGTCTCTATTAAGTATCACCTAAGGCGTACATAAAGTGATTTGAGCTTACTTTCTTTTGCTTTTATCCTTAGAAGAGGTGCTAAGACTAGATAACCATTGAGGTTCCTTCCAGTTACAAATCTACAATTCTTTTTACAAAGAATACAATCCTTTGTATTAAAATCAATTTGGAAAAGTATTATCAGAGAGACCCCTTTCTCTTTTCTCTTCCAAAGATGGAACTAGATGACACTTATCTTTGAATGGATAAAGCAGAAATCAGCCCCTGATACATTTGTCAGGTAAGAACACATCTTAACCACTTAGCCCTAATAAATCTATCAGATAAGAACATGTTTCAATAAATCAAAGAGAAATTCCCCTGATTTCGGTATGCTCTGGTGGGACAGTTTGCAACAGTCTTTCAGAGGCATCATAACTTTGTAGGATAACTATATAAGCTATTTTACCACAAAATAACCTTTATGAAAACTAATAAAATTAATGTCAACTTACAATCATAATAAGAAGCACACCAGTGTAAAAAAGATAACTCTCAATTCCTTGAGGTTACCTCTTGAGAGCTAAAAAAAAGACAACCCCACCCCAACCCTCAAATGCTAAGGGAAAATACCACCATGATCTTAAGACCCAATTCCTAAATGGAAGTGAGAGTTGGGATAGTAGCCCAAAGCACCTACTACATCTTTAAAATAGTGTTGGCAGCTACTGCAGTGCAATATACTTACTTGGTATTTAATAAGACCATAAATCTCTCACTGAAAGGAACATCAGAGGTCATTTCATCCAACCTTCTCTACTTACAGAAGAAGAAACTAAAACTCAGAAATGTAAAAAAGTGAATTTGAAAATGGAATTTGAACAGTGGTCTTCTAACTTAATGATGTAGCTTACTTTTTTCTGGATGAGAGTTTTCTTGAATGCTCTCGTATCTTTTCCACCATAATGATGGTTCTTCTCTGAACCCCCTTCAAGCATTCCATGAATTTTTGTCACAGAGTACCAGACTAGGTACTCCCTAAAGTATCTGACAGGGACTAAACATCCCAAAAAATCACCTCTGGGCTCCCACACACTATATGCCAATATCTGCTGCTCACTATCATCACCACTTAGCTCAAGATCCAGGGTGAAACTCTGAAGTCATTTACCACATCACTGGGGCAATTTCACTCTCTGCCCAGAATGTTGTTTTTTTTTTCTTTTTATTGTATTTGATTGTAGGCTTGGGTTTTAGGTGGAGCCCTTGTTTTTCTACACCCATGCTTTCTGGCAAGCTCTACAAGTTCTATGTATATCCTCCCAAAAGATAGAGCTAAGCCTTTAGGCACACACTCCCACAACTTCATGTTAAAGTCTTATGGTCTCCTTCCTGGAACTTAGCACCCAAGGTTTCAGTCAAACCCTGGGAGACTGGTATGCATGGACTTGCTTTCAATGAAGCCAAAAGCCCAGGAATCAATTGACAGGATAAGATGCTCTAATAGTTTGGAATGTTTTCTTAATGTCCAAAGATTATAAGGAAGGAGACAGAGGTGCCTGTGTGTGTGTGTGTGTGTGTGTGTGTGTGTGTGTTCAGGTGTATAGCTATTTGAAAGGTTACTACAGTTGGAATGCTATTTTCAGGTCTATTTAAAGCCACAAATATAAGAATGAAGCTATCCTTCCTGGTAACTGTTTCTGGACAGTCAGGCCAAATCAGTCATGAGATATCTCAGCCTTAGGATAGCTTTGGCAACTTAAAAATGCACTGGCTTTTTGAAGACCCCTTCTATATGTTGTGCTATGACATCTACACTGTCTCTAGACTTTTCTTTCTATAATTCTCTTCACTTCAGCCTTTTAAAGCTCCTAGCTCACATTGAGACTTGGCTTAAGTATTACCTCCTTCCAGAAGACTTTTCTGATTCTGGCCATTGTCACTATGTCCTCCCCAAGCCCCAAGTTCCTAAAGATTTGGTTTCTATATGTCCTTTATGTATTTCTGTAACATGTAAGTGTAAATATACTGCACCACTCTTGTAGAAAGCAAGCTCCTTGAGAGTCAAAATGATCTCCCATTTGTCTTTGTATCCCCAGTGCCTAGAATGTTTTGTGGGTGGGTAAAGTGCTGGATCTGTGATTTCATTGGTACCGAGAACTGCCGGTGAGCAAATGGCCTGGACTTATACAGGCCAGCACTTATTCTACAATTTATAGTCTTACAGAGCTGACTGAGGTACTAAGGAGTTAAGTGATTAGACTAGAGTTAAGACTCAAAGTCATAACTTAAACTCAGAAAAGCAACCTGAGCAAGAGACAGGAAGTGGCAAGCAAGTCAAACTGCCTCTACTACTTCAACCAAAACATCCTTTTAAACGGTGGAAACAGCCCAAGATCATAAGCCCCCAAACCATGGAAATAGCAGTGTCCTACCCCACCAGACTACCAGCTCTGTTTCTAAGCTGATCTCCTCCATCCATCATTGAGGAGAGAAATCCTGGTGAGAAGAAGCTCCCCATTCTCACTTCTCCTATCCCCAACTACTAACCAACTACCCCCAAAGGGCAGGTAAGCACAAGGCCCTGGGAAGAGCAATAGCAACAGTATTACTAGCACCACCCCTTTGAGCCCCCTCAGCCATTATCCACAGAAACAGCTCCTGTGGAGAAGTTCATCCATCTCATCCACCACCACCACCCCAATTGCCTACTAACTTCCAACAATAATAAGGAAAGATAGACTACCTGAAGAAGCAAGACACCTAAAAGACAGGCAGGAGGCTGCACGTTCCAGAAGTCAAGCCATTACCACCACTACCCTTCCTCAAATGCTGATGAAGGCAGTCCAAAGGCAACCAGTCCTACTTCATCTCAGCCCCCAGAACCATCATCCAAGAACTAATCCTCATGCAGATGTAATGTGGCAACTTTTTTGGCAGATACTTGAATGTCCCCTGCTCCTGCCTCATCATCATTCATCCTACTGAAGTCCCAGAAAATAAGGTTCTTTCCACCAAAGTCCTCATTGCTTTCAAAAGTTTCAACATCATAAATGTGTGAATTTATTGGTAGAAACTTAGCATAAAGGAGACTTTGTTGCTGCATGATCCTAAAGACCATCAAATCTTTCCATCTGACTTACAGCCTTAAATTTCTATATGTGTAGCCTCCCTCATTATAATGTGAGCTACATGGTCCTGGCTGCACGGAAACCTCATAGTGCTGACAACAGAGCATGGCCTCTTCACCACTGTGTATCTCTAGGGGCAGTCACATGGAACAGTGGATAGAGTGCAGAGCCTGAGGTCAGGAAGACCCATCCTCCTGAGTTCCAATCTAGCTTCCAACTCTTCCTAGCTATGTGACCCTGAACAGGTCACTTAATCATGTTTGCCTCAGTTCCTCATCTGTTAAATGAGCTGGAGAAGGAAATCCAGTGTCTTTACCAAAAAAACAAACAGAAATAAAACCCAAATGGGGTCAAAAAGAGTCTGACATGACTGAACCACAAGAACCAAAACTCCTTGTAGTCCTCAGCCTGGTCTCCTCAAACCAGGGAGCAGTGCTGAAGATTCCCCCTTTGTCAGACAGACAGAAGAAGCTCGGAGCTGCATAAGAGGACAAGCTCACAGTTGGTTGATTTGGTTTTACTAGTAGAGATTCTATGGCATGTGCCTCTAGTTGCATATTAAAACATTAGCTATGAAAGAGGAAAAAAATGGGAATTTCTTTAGAATTAAATCAAAATTGTCTTGCTTTTCTATTTGTATCCTGGGCTTAGCAGAGTGCACTGAACATAGTAATCACTTAATAAATGCTTCTTCATTCATTCAATTCAAAGCCATCTATCCACTATGACATGTTGCCTTGAACTCACAGTAAGTATTTAATAGTTATTTTTTGACTAAGGGATTAATTGAGATCTGATCACCCCTTACGGCATGAAGATCGGTTGGCCTGGATCACAATTAAACATGGGGCAGAAGGGGCTTTGCCTCAGATTGCAGCTAATGGATGGGGACAGGAGGAAATTATACACTTCCTTCACACTAAGACTACTATCTCCATGCCTCATCTTATGATACTCCACTGGGCTAAGGACAAACATATTTCCTTCCCCAGATGATCTTTCATTTTGTTTGTTGAATTATTGTCCCATTCCACCCCAGGTTTTCTTGCTGTGGTGTCCCTTTAGAGGGCCACTTACCTACCATCCTTCAACTCCACAGGGATAAAGATTTAATTTTTCTCTATCCTAGCTGCCCCACTAGGGATCAGATTGTCCTTTGCACATTGGTGCCTGCTCTCTTACCCCTAACTATTTTCACATTAGATGAAAATATTCTGCTAATAGAGTTTGAATAAAACATTTGTGTGGCTTAAGTGGCATCAGAAAATTTTGTTCCTGAAGTGTTAGTATTACAGAATCACAGAATTTCAGAGTTGATGGGTCAGTGATCATCTAGTTTATCTGCCCCAACACGAAAGAATCTTTGCCATAACATACCAGACAAATGATAATCTAACCTTTACTTAAAGACCTCCATTGAAGGGAAACCCACCACCTCCTAAGCCAGCCCTGTCCACATCTGAACATCAAGTCTACATTTCCCTCTTTGCTACTTTCATCCATCATTCCTAGTTTTGGGGCCAAACAAAATAAGTATAATCCTTCTTTCATGTGACAGGCCTTAAAGTTAGCTAACTTATTTTTTTTTAAAGATAGCTGACATAATCCCTCAGAATCTTTTCTTCTCCAAGTTAAACATCTCTAATTCCTTCAGCCAATCTTCATGTGGCAAGAACCCAAGGACCTCCATCCTAGTTGATGTTCTCTGGTAATTTTTTAATTTCTCAGTCTTCTTTCTAAATTCTAGTAATCAGAACTAAATACAATATTTCCCATATGGTCTAACCTAGACAAAATACTCATCACTTACTGCTATTCAATTCAGGAGGCTTTGAGTTTACATTGCAACAAGAATATAATTTGCCATAAAATAAATACCTACATTTAGCGAAGAGCAGAATTTTCAGAAATTAAAAATGTATATTTAGAAAAAAATATATTAACAGGAATCTTTATGCCTCCTTGCAAATCACACCATAGGTGCTGCCTGTCTCATCTGCCACTAGTTATGGCTCTGTCTGATAAGAATTCTGCCCTGTCTTGTATTTGCCATATTAAGAAGTCATTCTGATCATGAAAAGACTGATACTTTAAACATTTCTTTGCTGTAAGTCCAAGCCTTCTAGTTACTGGTTGATGAAGGCAAATTTATGAAAAACCAGACTTTTAGTCCCAAGTTAAATGCTACCCTTCTCTGATTAAGGCATAGACTAAATATAATACAGGTCAATCAATAACGTGTCTACTGTGTTAATTTTCCATAATAATGTAATCATAAGAAAGTACTTTTCTTTAATTACTCAAAACATTACTCCCCAAACTACAACCATGTATGAATAGGTATTTTCCTGGTCCTTATAACATACATTTCCCTGTCCCCCCAAATTCCTGCCTCATCCCACCCTCCTCAGCATTACCTCAAGAACAAAGTCTCTTGGACTGAAAGCAGCACCTGGGGTTTGGTGCAGTAAATGCCTGATCCAAAGTCTCTTTCTATCACTTCCTTTCCCAAAGAGGGAAGAAAGGAAATGATGGAAAGAGACCTTTTCTATTTTATCTGTTGTTCACAAAAGAAGGTAACTCCACCTTGAGCCATCCCTACTCACATCTAGATGGTCTTCTCTCACTTAGCTATTACCTTAAACCTAAAACTTGAGGGCAAAGATAGTCTTTTTCCTCTTTTATATCCCCAGCACTTAGTAAAAGGACTCACACAAAGGAAGTACTTAATATTGATTGATTGAACTGGACTTCCTTCTCAGTTTTCCTTTCTCTCTTCCTGTTTATAGGACAGTTTAAGATGAAAATATCCCTAAATGCAGACACAGTACTATATCCCTGATAACATTCTTTAAGTTTGGAGTCATATTCTCTTACTAATGAAAGAGAATTCTTTAATCTATTGTCTATCCTGAGTTAACACCTACTTAGTACCTCTCTAGACAGGAGACAGGATTAACTCTCCCTTGTCTACTTTTGAATTGAATCAACAAAAGATTAAACACTGTACTTAGTACTAAGTGAGAAGCTGGCAAGGTACTTAGAGATTTCATACCTTTAGAAATTCAATCAATCAGGAAACTGTGAACCTTTTTGATTCAATCAGCTGGGAATCTGTGAAGCTTTTTGATAGAACTTAACCTTCAGAAGGTGAGAAGTGCATCCTACAGACACTGCCCCATGGGCAATGCTAGACAATTTGGAAACTGTGATTGGCCCCTGTGAAAAGGGGAAGTGACAAGAAGTCATCATAAAAAGCAAACCTAAACTCCTTGAGGGAAGAGTGTCTTTGAGAAGATAGTCTAAAGAGATAGTCTTCTGGAGATAGTCTTAGATAGTCTTCGAGGGAGCTTTGCTGGAGAAGTTGAATACTAGGGATTGGATCATGGGCTCAGAGCTCGGCTTCTACTTGGACTCTGACTCTTGGATTACTTATTTGGGTAAGTAAAAGGCTGACCCCTTTCCTAACTTCTGGAGAGACTAGCTTCCATCTTGGAGGAGGCTGTGTGGTTACTCACTATTAGCCTTCCTGGTTGAGAGCTAATTAATCTTTGACTGGATTAAGCAGATCCAGAGCAAAACATTTAGGTTGATGGTATAGATAATTTCTCTATTTCCCTCACATTACTCTTCTTTATTGTTTCCTCTCTATTTGTAAATAAATATCTGACTCAAGATATAATAAATACTGGTGACCACATAATTTCATATGATCATTATCCAATCATTAATTTTAACCTTTACACTAAATAAGTTTCTCAAATGGAAGTAAGCTTATCACTTTTGTGTAATCTTGGGCTGGTGATTTTATCTAAAAGGCCCCTTCCAGCTCTAAATCTGTGATCCTATGACTGCTTTTTTGAGGGGGACATTTAGGTGGCCCAGTGGATAGAAGTCCTGGCCTGGAGTCAAGAAGATATGAGATTAGACACTTACAATCTAAGAGCAAGTCACTTAACCCTATGTAGGTCTTCATTTCTTCACTTGTAAAATGAGATGGAAAAGAAATGGCAAACCACTTCAGTATAATAGCATTTACCTCCTAGGATTGTTGTGAGGATAAAATAAAATAATATTTGTAAAGTGTTTTGGAAATCTTAAAATGCTATATAAAAGCTATCATCATCATCATCATCATCATTACTGTTATTCAGCAACAATTCAAATTTTACTTAACCATGGCATAGAATGTATACTAATATAGCATCTATTCAGGTAAACATGGCTTCCCTCATCTCCCTTTAGAAACATTTCTGTTAAGCAAGGCGGGGTCTCCTCCTGGGCCTTGGCACAACTGCCAAGCATGAGGCCCTGACTCCATGTGGGCCTTTCCATGGCCTTGGGTGATCAGGAAGCCATAGTCAATACTGCTCAAGACTATTAGAAAATAACATCTATAATTATGTGGCTTAAACCTAAACCCCCCCCCCCATCAGGGATGGCTTCCTCAGAGTTTACAAAAAAAACTAGGGGGCAGCTAGGTAGCTCAGTGGATTGAAGCCAGGCATAGAATTGGGAGGTCCTGGATTCAAATCTGACCTCAGACACTTCCTAGCTATGTGACCCTGGGCAAGTATCTTGACCCCCATTGCCTCATCCTTACCACTCTTCGGTCTTAGAACCAACACACAGTATTGATTCCAGACAGAAGATAAGGGTTTAAAAAAAAAGATAAAAGACTAAAACAAAGAAGGAAGAGGAGAAATATGGCTTATCACACTGAGTAACTGAAAAACAAATTATAATCTCAGAGAACAGATGATGAAATATTTTCTCCTCACTCATGGCACCTGGTGACTATATCAAATATTTCTACCTGCTTTATTTTGTTAAAGGGAGGAGAGGGAGTTGGATGTGAATTCCCCTCCTCCCCCCAGAAATGACTGTGATATAACTATAAAAGTAATCAAGAGTGTGGCTATAAATATTTTTGTACATGTCTTTTTCCCTATGATCTATTTAGGGTACAAACCCAACAATGATATGGCTGGATCAAAGGGCAGGCATTCTTTTAGCTCTCTTTGGGCATAGTACCAAATTGCCATCTAGAATGGTTGGATCAATTCACAACTCCACCAGCAATGCATTAATGTCCCAATTTTGCCACATCCCCTCCAGCATTCATTACTTTCCCCTGCTGTCATTTTAGCCAATCTGCTGGGTATGAGGTGATATACCTCAAAGTTGTTTTGATTTATATTTCTCTAATTATTAGAATTTCGAAAACTTTTTCACGTGCTTATTGATAGTTTTGATTTCTTTATCTGAAAATTGTCTATTCATGTCCCTTTCCCATTTATTGATTGGAGAATGGCTTGATTTTTTGTACAATTGGTTTAGCTCCTTGTATATTTGAGTATTTTAGGCCTTTGTCAAAGTTTTTTGTAATAAAAAATTTTCCCAGTTTATTGTTTCCCTTCTGATTTTTAGTTGCGTTGTTTTTGTTTGTACAAAACCGTTTTAATTTAATGTAATTGTAATTATTTATTTTACATTTTACATTTTGTAATTTTTTTCTAACTCTTGCTTGGTTTTAAAATCTTTCCTTTCCCACAGATCTGACAAGTATACTATTCTCTATTTGCCTAATTTTCTTATAGTTTCCTTCTTTATATTCAAGTCATTCACCCACTCTGAATTTATCTTGGTGTAGAGTGTGAGATGTTGATCTAGGTCCAATCTCTCCCATATTGTTTTCCAATTTTCCCAGCAGTTTTTGTCAAATAGTCAATTAGCCACGCTCTTTGTGGTGACAAAAAACTAGAAAATGAGGGTATGCCTGTCAATTGGGGAATGGCTGAACAAATAAATTATGGTATATGCTGGTGATGGAATACTATTATGCTCAAAGGAATAATGAACTGGAGGAATCCCATGTGAACTGGAACAATCTCCAGGAATTGATGCAGGGTGAAAGGAGCAGAACCAGGAGAACATTATACACAGAGACGGATACACTGTGGTAAAATTGAATGTAATGGACTTCTGTACTAGCAGCAATGCAATGACCCAGGACAATTCTGAGGGACTTATGAGAAAGAATGTTATCCACATTCAGAGGAAGAACTACAGGAGTGGAAACACAGAAGAAAAACAACTGCTTGAACACATGGGTTGATGTGGATACAATTTGGATGTAGACTCTTAATGACCACCCTAGAACAATTATCAATAATATGGAAATAGGTCTTGATCGATAACACAGGAAGAAACCAGTGGAAATATGCATCGGCTACTGGGAGGTAGGGGAGTGGGGGGAGAGAGAACAAGAACATGAATCATGGAACCATGGAAAAAATTTTTCTAAAAAATAAAAATAAAATAAAAAAGTAATCATGAAAACGTGTTTCAAAATAAATAGTTTGGGAGTGGGGGGAGGAAGACTAAATGAAAACTTGAACTAGTATCAAGATTCCAGGGCCCAAGGTGACAAATATTTTTAGTCTTATTTAACCAGTCTTTCCCCCCAACATGCAACACAAAGCAGCCACCAATTCTTTGATTCATCTCATACAGAATATATTAATTGCTTACTCTGTGCCAGGTGCTATGTTAGGCTCTGGGGATGACCAAAAAAAACAAACCCAAACTATAAAGATAAAAATGAAATCAACCCCTGCCCTCAAGGAGCTCATAGTCTGTCTGAGGAATACATAATACAAGTATGAGAAAATAATAAAATATATATAACGAACTTTGTTGGGTGGGTATGAAGGGGAGAAGGGGCTGCATCTAGGGAATGGCTCAGTTTCTTTGGCTCTTCCTAAAGGAGAAATTCTAGATCAGAGAAAACTAGAGCAGGAAGATTCCAGTAGGAATTTTGTCACTTCTGAGTTCTATAGGTTCCTCTCATTATAAAATATAGCTTTCTTACGACTTGAGCACCATTCCATTTCACAGATGAAGAAACTAAGGCACAGAGAATTTAAATGACTTGACCAAGGTTCTACAGGTACTCAGGATCTGAAGCCAGATTTGAACTACTCTAGTGCTCTATCCACTTCACCCCCTAACTGAACAACTTAATGAGAATTTTATTTCATTCTATTATCAGATCTAAATCACCAGAGTACTGACCTGAGCCTGGCTCATCCCTCTTCATGCAGGATTTGCCTTTCTTTTAGTGATCTTCTCATTTACATCGCTGTAGTCATTGTTTATGACTTTGTTTATGACATTATTCATGTTTGTTTATGTATTTGTTTTCTGTTTTTATTTTATTGTTTTTTCACCTAATTTTATTCATTTCCCTCTGCCTCGGTTTTTATAATCTTTCCACATTTATCTGAATTCTCATACTGATAATTTCACACTGATCATTAGTATTATGTGATGTTCATATCCCAGAGGATTTGGGGCGGGTTTTTTCCGCATTTGCCAATTAATGGGTACCCATTCTATTATTAGTGCGTTGCTACAAAAAGTAAAGTATAATTGCAGGACATTCCTTATTTCTTTTCTTATTCCATCTTCAATTATTTTATTCATGCAAAAACTTTTTGATACTCAGGATTGCCTGTTTTGGTTTCTGTGATTCCTTTTATCTCTTACTTGATTAAGCTTTGTCCCACCAACCCAACCTCATCTCTAATCATAGCTATGGAAGATATGTCTTCTTCTAATTTTTTTGTATGAGTTTTTCTATTCTAGTTTCATATCAATATTTGAATAAAATGCTGGTTTAATTTCTGCCAGACTGCATTTCAGATTTGCTAATGGTTCTTGTCAAAAAGGGAGTCCTTCTCCCAGTAACATCAAATACTGGGCTACTACTTTTATTACTTGCTTATCTCTTCTGTTAAATTGGCTTTTGGTTTTGTTTGGTTTTGTTTGTTTGTTTGTTTTACTTTTAACCAATATAAAATCTTTTTTAAAGGAAAAAAGAACCCTACCTTCCATTTTAGAATCAATACTGTGTTTTGGTTCCAAGGCAGAAATGTGGTAAGGGCTAGGCAATGGGGGTTACATGACTTGCTCGAGGTCACACAGCTGGGAAATGTCTGAGGTCACATTTAAGCCCAGGATTTCCCATCTCTAGGTATAGCTCTCAAATAGCTGCCCCCAATATCAAATCATTTTGAAGACTACTGTTTTATAAAATATTTTGAGATACTCTTGCTACTATTGCTTCATATAATCCCTAACTGGGCTTATTGCCTCCAGTTTCATAATTTAAATCAACAAATACTGATTAAGTACCTACCACATACCAGAGCAGTTAAGGGAATAGGTTCATTCATCCTTCCTACCTGCTATCAGATTAATCTACCAAAAGTATGTGTCACTTCCTCCTCAGAAAACCTTCAGCAGGTCCCTATAGACACAAACTATCTCATCTTCCTGAAGAAACTTTCACTCCTGAGAACACTGAGTCCAGCCCAGACCGTTTAGACCAATGGCAGAAACTTTGGATCCCACAAATTCACCCAGGTGGACAGATAAGGGATGAAATTCAGGCATTGCAGAAGTCGTTTTGCTCAGGTTATTACCCAGTCTTGTATATTGACATAGAGTCCTCCCTTGGTCCAGCAAACTTTCCCCTAGTGCCAGAGGAATCCCTAATGCTGGATAATAGAGACCTAGGCTAACTGCTTCTCAAGGCGATGGCTGCTGATAGGGCCACACAATCCCAGCTCCGCCATATTTGAGATCACTTTCAGTCTTCTATCAGCCTATGGCTAAATGTTCTATGGAGGATTAATGAAAGAAAATGGACAAGAATCCCATAGGATGAGAAGGCATGGAATGTCTATATCTCCAAGTATGGGATCATGGCTACATCCTACTATGTGATATGCCCAGAACAGTGCTTGCCATTATGGTGTAATCAAGAGAAATAGTTGTTGCTCTCAATAAATTGATGCTTTAATTACGAAATGAAGACATGAACTTAGGAAAACCTGCTGCTGAACATCAATGGATAATCAAGAAGTTTTACCAAATTCATTTGACAAGGCAGCAGGAAGATGTGTTTGGGTTCTATAAATCAAGTTTGAGTAAAAATGTACCTCAGAGATCATCTAGTCCAATGCTTTTATTTTACAGATAAAGAAACTGAAGCCCAGAGAGATTAAGTGATTTTTCCTAAGTCACACAGAAGATTAGTAGCAAAACTTAGACTTCAACTCAGCTCTTCTGATTCTTACTACCACCTCACAAGGTGATTTTTTTTTTCTGGAGTGGGAGTGACAGTAACACATTAAACATTATCCATGAAGACCAATGTTAGACACAGCCCATTTTGAACCATAATTATAACATATAATTAAGAAAACCTTTAACTACAAATCGTGCTAACAGAAATAATCTCAATATCCTTTACAACCTAACTCCCACCAATAAATAAGTCTATACTTTCATCATAGGACCATCCACTTGAATGGGAGGAATCTGTGACTCTATTAGAAAGGAAAAAAGGACTTTTCCCCACCTCCCCTCTCCTCTGTTGCTTCTTGGAAACACAATTCTAGTTCTGTTTGTCTCAACACACTTTAAAAAAAATTGAAAATCAGGGCTCCCATTCCAACAGCTAGTGATGACTGATTGGACTCAGCAAAAAAGTATGCTTACTGGCAGCTACCGAGCACAACAGGGCTTTGTATTGTTCAGACATAGGAGCATTTCCAACTCCTTGTTTGCCCAGGCTCAGATTTCTAGAGGGAAAACATGGAAAGTGTATTTGCTTCACTACAAATGGAAAAGGCAAAGAGATACAGGTTTGGGAAGGATTGTCTCTTTGCTCAATATCAGGAAGTCCCGGTGACCAACCAAGAAACCTAATATCTCCTAGTTCTTGTGCCAAAAGAAAAAGGGCACCAACTAGTAGCTGAATGATGTCTAAGAGAGACACAACTGTTAAGGGTCAAGCCTGCCTTCTCCAGGCCCAAGGTGACCGGTGAAATTGTAGTTATAAAGCAACTTTGAAAACAGTTTTTAAAAATCATCAGATCTTCCTTCAAAAATTTAATTCTATTATAGAAGCAGCGTGGCAGAGTGAATTGAGGGCCATCATTGGAGTCAGGAAGATTCAAGTTCAAGTCTTGCATCTAGCCACAGTATGGCTAGTAATATTAATATTAGTAATATCATGAATAGTATTATTAATTATTATTAATAGCAATATTAAAATTAATAGTAATAGTAATTACTCTGCGTAAGCCACTTAATTTCTCAGTCTCCCAGATGATTTTCTAAGGCTGTAAGTTAAAGACACAAATGTTGATTCAAGATTGCCCACACCAATGAAACGCCAGATCCAGACCAAAAACAAAAACAACTTGAGAAAAACTTCTAAAAATCATACCTACCAAAAGTGAAATGGGCTAACTTAGAATGTAGTGAGATCTCAATCACTTGGGTTTTTTTTTTGTTATTATATGTTTTTATTGTTATTCAGTCATTTCAGTTTCATCTGACCCCACTTGGGGTTTTCTTGGCAAAAGATTCTAGAGTGGTTTGCCATTTCCTTCTTCATTTCGTTTTACAGATAAGGAACTAAAACAGACAGAGTGTAGTGACTTGTCCAGGGTCACACAGTGACTGTGTGTCTGTGGCCACATTTGAACTCGGGAAGATGAGTCTCGTCTGGAAAAGGCAGGCTTGACCCTTAACAGTTAATTGCTCAACTAGGACCACAACAATGATGGAAGACCAGTGGATTAGAAATTAAATGGCTCTGATTCTCCTTCTCGACCACTCATTTACTATCTATAACATTGTACGAGATAACAAATTAACCTGTCCAGCTGTCCTTTCCTCATCAGACTTAGAGGTTAATGATCTCTGACCTGCCTTCCTTATAGTATTGTCTGAAAACACTTTGAAAACTCCAAAGCATTTTTTAACAAAAGGAATTATAATTGTGATTAGGTATAGCACCATGGCAATGGGAAGGAACCTCAGAATCATTATATTAGTTTATTTCCTTGAACAAACTGCATTTGAATATAACCTATTCTAGAATGGATTCAGGGCTGGGAGGCTGCACAGGAGAAACAGTGCCAGACCAGAAGCCATGAAGCCCTGGAGGAGCTTACTTTCTAATGAAGGGAGACAGCACTCATAAAGGAGCGGAAAAGCAGCACAGTGGAAAGGGAGGCAGGGAATAGGGGGTCCTGGGCATGGCTAAGTCCACAGAAATCAGAAGTAGCCACAAAAGAGAGCAAAAATTGGCCCATCTGGTCAGGAGCACGTTGAACAGTGCTGTAAAGGAGACTGCAATGAACTATTGAAAGGTCAACTTTGCCCCATCTTGGCATGCATTTTTTAATTATCTATAGTAGATAGTCTCAAGTCACTAAGATCCATCTTCCTAAGTTCAAAGCTGACCTCACATACTGGCTACCTGTGTGACCCTGGGTGAGTCACTTAACTTTGTTTGCCTCAATTTCCTCTGCTATAAAATGGAGAAGGAAATGGTAAACCACTCCAATATCTTTGCCCAAAAAACCCCAAAAGAAGTCACAGAGTCAAATACAATTGAAAATGACTAAACAATATGTGCTAGGCTTTGCACCACTTTGTAAAAAATATTTAATATTATATCTATATCTAATTTGGTTAACACAACATGGGGAAGTGCTTTATTATTACCATTTTAGAGATGAGGGAATTAAATCAGAGAGTACTTATTTGTCTAGGAATTACCTAGATCTGTGGGACTAGTAAATATCTGTGGCAGGCAGGATTTGAACTCTAGACTTCCTGATTCCAAGCTTACCATTCTATCCCCTGTACCACCTAGCTGCACAATAACCCTTTGCAATCACTGTGACATACTCATATTTTTTAGAAACAGTGTGCTAGGACAGAAAGAGTATTTCCTTGTAATCCCAAGCAAAAAGGTGATTGCTTATTATCATTCTAATCAGAAACATATTATGAGTATGATCATTGGCAATATGCAAGCCAGATTCATCCAGTTAAAAAAGGATTTCTAATTGGGAAAAAAGTAGATGAGTAAATGTAAATGCATAAACTGTAAATGTGCAGACATGAGTGAAGGTGGGAATTACCAAAAGTGGCAGAAGAAAATATTTCTAACCAATCATGAATACAGGAAGAACAATTAGAGGATCCAGAAAAGAAAAATGACACTTTCCAGAATGAAGTCAAACTGGGAACATACAGCAATAGGAAACAACTCTGGCACCTGAAAATGGCAAACAGAAAACATGGCAAAGGGGAATAGCAGGAAAAGAATTAAGAGAAAAATTCATGAGCAATTAGATTGCTCAGTGGATAGAGCTAGGTCCGGAGACAAGAGATCCTGGGTTCAAATGTGACCTCAGACACTTCCTGGCTGTGTGACCTGGGCAAATCACTTAATCTCCATTGCCTAGCCCTTACTGCTCTTCTGCCTTGGAAGAAATATTTAGTATCGATTCCAAGACAGAAGATAAGGGTTTTTCTTTCTTTTTTTTTTTTTAACTCACCATCAAACCAAAATTGCATATGAATTCCAAATTAGTTTAGGGGAGTTGGTCACTGCTTAGTCTAACCATCAATGGTAACTATAGTGTTAATAATTATTAAAAGGATAATAACAATAATCATTTCTATAAGTATAACAGACAATAGGATAATAATTATCATTTCTATAATAGATATAATATAATGATGATGATCATTTTCTATAACAGATATTATATAATAATAATTATCATTTTTGAAGTATTATTGACAATATAACAATTATCACTTCTATAATTATAACAGACATATAATAATTATTATCATTTTTATAAGTATAATAAACATAATAACAATTATAATGTCTAGAAATATGATAGACATAATAGGATAATAATAATGATCATTTCTTTAAATATAACAGACAATAGTTATTTCAATAAACATAATTGACATAATATAATAATGATTTCTGTAAGTATAATAGACATAATATAACAACAATTATAATTTCTATAATAGACATAATATAAATCATTTCTCTAAGTATAATAGACATAATATAATAATTATCATTTCTGTAAATATAATAGACATAATATAATAGCAATTACAATTTCTATAAGTATAATAGATACAATAGGATAACAATTCTGTAATAGACATAACATAATATTTCTATAATAGGCATAATATAATAATCATTTCTTTAAGTATAATAAACATGATATAATAATTATCATTTCTGTAAGTATAATAGATAATATAATAACAATTATTCCTATAAGCATAATTGACTTAATATAATAATTATCATTTCTATAATAGACATGATAGGATAATAATTATTGTTTCTATAAGACATAATAATTATCATTTCTATAAGTATAATAGACATTCAAGCACTTTAAGGTATAGCAAGCATTTAAAAAAACCATCATTTCATTTGAACTTCACAATACTCCTGTGAGATTCAGGGATTATTATCCTTATTTTACCACTGATGAAACTGAAAATCAGAGTCTACGTAACTAGCCCATGGTCACAAAGCTACGTAAGGGTTGGAAATGGCATTTGAACTTAGTTTTTCTTGAGCTGGAGACCGTCCCTCCAGCTGCTCTGCTAGTCTCAGAAGGGATGCGACTGACATTATAAAGGTTACATGAAGTGAAAGCTCTCGATGAATACTAAGGTCAGTTGTACATTGTCTCCATCCTTCCCCTAGAAAAGTCATCATTTGCTCATCACACTTCAACAAAAAAAGAGTAAAGCAATTTTAGTCGTCCAAAAAGTTACCAGACTCCACTGAAATAGTCACATTGCTGGGTCCTGAGATAGATGATCTGCCTCATGGGGAGAGGGCTAACTTCCCAGAAGGGTTGGATTCCTCCACAGGGCAAAGAAAACGCTTTTTTTTTTTTTTTTTTTTTTTTTGGTGGCTGACCTAAAAGGAAACCAGAACTTTTTGTACTTTCTTGTAGAATAGGACGCAAGCATTCTCACAGCCTGCCATCCCTAGAAAGTAGGCCTAGCAGGCTTGCATCATATCATTTTCTGTGGCTTACATTCCCCTCCAACTGCTAGTAAATGCGGGGGATTGGGGCAGCACCCATATATTGGAGAGTGGAAAGAGGGAGCCCTTGCACATGGGAAAATGGCAGAACGCATGAAAATAACTGGGTAGATCAAATTGCTTACCCTCACTGAGGAGTAGGGGAGGGAGGGAGGGAGGCAATTTGGATCCTATAATATCAGGAAATATATGTTGGTTGAAAATGGGAAAATAATATATCTTTGAATAAAAAAAAGTAACTGTGCATGTGCATTAAGCCCCCTAAATAGCCAGAGTCCATTCTCTGAACCCCTTGGGAGAGAAATGACTGCTGGTTTGATTTCTTGGCTTAGGTTCCCATTTCCTAATGACAAGATTCCTCTTCTTAGATGCCCTGACTCAGTCCCAACCCCCAAATTCCCTTTACAACTGCCTCCTCTCTCCATGCTTGTATTCTCCACTTCAGAACCTTATTTATGAACTCTGGATCTCCATGATCCAATGTGAAAGGACAGCCAGGTGGTACAATGCAAAAAGCACTGAGGTTTGGGGTCAGGAAGGCCTGAGTTCAAATCTTGCCTCAGATACTTACTAGCTGTATCCTGGGCAAGACACTTAACTCTATTGGCCTCTGTTTCCTCATCTATAAAATGAGCTGGAGAAGGAAATGGCAAACCATGCCAGTATTTTTGCCAAGAAAATTCCAAAATGGGTTACAAAGAGTCAGCTGTGACTGAATGACAACAATAATATCAGAGTGCTCATCTTTGTCTTCCTTTCTATTGCTTTAGGGTCAGCAGCTTCCAGGAAGGCCATCAGTACCCGGTGGTGGCAAAGCCACACTTATTCTGGCCCGTGGCCGCTCCCTTGGTGGACACCTGAGGGCCAGGCTTACAGGTGGGCAGAGCAGAGACAACGATGCTCATGAAGCATAATCTGAAGAGCATGAAAAAGACTTGTCATGCTTCCAAATCATGATCATATAGGAGAGGTCGAATTGGCCCACGAAACCCATCCCAGGAAATGCGTGCCTAGAGGTCCCTTGGAAATGTCCAGAGACTCCAGGGTACTCCCACCCCAGCAACAGAGGGGCAGAGGTTGCATGGTAAAAGGACAGCGAGCTTCCTGCTGGCTCTTTTCTTTCCACCAGCCGGATGGCCATCATATAACCGAGACTCCTGAGGCAGTGGTGGGTGGGATGAGGTCGTCTTCCCTCCCGGTGCCCCTGCCAAACTTCATTATGGAAATGGCTCTCATGTGGCAACAGGAGCAAGAGAGTGTTATTAGGGGCCTGGGCCCCTAGCTGCTTCTCCTACATTGTCTTTCCTTTCCTCAATAAGTGACCAAGCCTCAAACTCAAGGAGGACCTTCCAAGGCTTGAAGGTGAAGTTTGAGAGATCCACAGGTCTTGGTTCATGCAATAAAGGCAGCAGCAGCAAAGAGAATTTCATCAATGGGGAAGATGATTCTTCCAAGAGGGAGCGATGGAGCCCTGGACCAGGAATGGTGAGAACGGTGCAGAGCTGGGGTGAAATAGAAAATGTCTTATCAACAGTCCCTGACACCACTTCATGCTCCAATGAGATTTAAGCATGAGCCTTCTGGGAGTATAACCATAAGTTTAAGTGAAGTCACTGAAGTCTGTTTCGAGTTGTTTGTCAATGCATGATGGGATTCTTTTGTGCTTTCTAGCATTTCTTTTATCTGCAGAAAACCTAATCAATGTATGTCATCTTCAACTTTATTTCCTTCATGAGTTTTTTATTGTACGTGTGATATGTGTCTTCTGTCACAGCATGAGCAATATGGAAATATATATTATATGATGGCACTGGTATAACCTAAACCAGACTTTACTGCTGTAAGGCAAGGGGGAGGGAGGGAGAGAATCTTAATCATAAAGTGTCAGAAAACAATGGCCAAAAATTGTTTCTACAGAAAATTGAAAAAAAGGAAAAGAAAAGAAAGCCTATCCCATACTTGATTTAAATTGTATATTGAGGGGGCAGCTGGGTAGCTCAGTGGATTGAGAGCCAGGCCTAGAGATGGGAGGTCCTAGGTTCAAATCTGGCCTCAGACACTTCCCAGCTGTGTGACCCTGGGCAAGTCACTTAACCCCCATTGCCTAGCCCTTACCACTCTTCTGCCTTGGAGCCAATACACAGTATTGATTCCAAGACAGAAGGTAAGGGTTTAAAAAACAAACAAATAAATAAATGAATGAATGAATGAATAAATAAATAAGCAAATAAATAAATAAATAAATGAGTGAATAAATAAATAAATAGATGAATTGTATATTGAGCACCTTTCTATACTCCTTTTGGGGGGAGGTGTAGACAGGAACTAAAACCTAAACTCAAAATAATTTTTCCCCACTTTCCTGGGACTGGAGTCTAAAGAGGGAAAGAACCTCAGAAAATAAGCTTCGGCCTCCTCTCATTAGAGGGCAGTTGTCATCGGGACAAGGTGCTTAGATCTGAAGTAGATGGGACTCTTAGAGAAAGAGATTAGGCACAGAGTCAGCCCTTGGGATCAACAACCATTTTTTTTAAAAAAAATGTTACTGTTATATAATTTGCTTTCCTGGATCAGACCTTCCAACAGGAATCCAAAGGCCTAGTCGTAAATTAAAATTTCTATTGCTGGCTAAAGCCACATTCCAGAGCTTCCTGGGCTCTAGGGCTAATAGAGCCTTTAGTAGGTAGATATTATTCCTTCCAATGAATAGCACTTCTATAGAACACAAATTATAAATAAGGCTGATTGATACCCTTCTTTCCTCCTTGGAATGACTCACTTTAAAGGAGTAGGGACGTAGGATTGAGACATCCAGAAAAGAAGGTCTTCCTTGCTCTAACATCCAGTCTAGAGAGTGAAGAGAAGGGTAAGAATATGGGTCACAGACTGGGGATGCTGCCAAAAACAGGCCAGGAGACTTGGGCTGTAGCAAGGGCAATGAGGGGAACAAGCAACAGGGGGTCGGCCTTCTCTAGTCCCTTGATAATATTAGTCCTACTTACTCAGCACATCTACCGGACTATCCCTGGGGCCAGGTGAGAAATGGAGCTGGGAATGGGCCTGGTGAGGCAGCAAGAAGCCAAGAGTGAGAGAGGGACAGGACTTGGATTTAGGAAATCCAAAGCCCGGCAGCAGCCAAGAGGTAAGGGAAGTTGTAGCTGCCACTAATCCAGCCCTGAGTATCTCATAGTATTCAGGGTAAATAGGCAAGCTAAGCTCTAATAACAGCCTTGAGTGTCCTTGCGAGAGGTAATAAATATATTAAGCCATTAACAAGCATTAACACTTTAGGAAAAATGTGTTTTTCCATTGGCAGAGAATCCACTCTCCAGCTCTGCTTTCTCCACCTCTGCAGCTCCCAGACTAATCTTAAGCACTATGTTCATCTTGTCACTTATTCTGCCACTCGGAGACTTAGCACTCTTCTTTATTGTCTGCCAAATTAGATCCAAATTTCTCACTTTTCCAGGAAGTCCAGTCTGGTCTCACCCAACCCAACTACTAAGCCTTGCTCTTCATTGAGCGTGGCATAATTAATGCCTTCCTTGTCCCTTTTTGCTTTCTGTTCTCCTCCAATTATCTACCTTTGCTCTATCTCTTCTCCTCTTCCCTAGACTGTCAATAAGCATTCCCTAATGGGGGCAGCTGGGTGGCTCAGTGGATTGAGAGTCAGGCCTAGAGGCAGGAGGTCCTAGGTTCAAACCCAGCCTCAGCCACTTCCCAGCTGTGTGACCCTGGGCAAGTCACTTGACCCCCATTGCCTAGCCCTTACTGCTCTTTTGCCTTAGAACCAATACATAGTATTGATTCTAAGATGGAAGGTAAGGGTTTAAAAAAAAGCATTCCCTAAATAGTCCAGCCTATCTTCATATCTCTTCTTTCCTGAGATACTACAGTGTTTGAGTATATACTTTGCAATTATTCTCTAATTGTTTAATTTGGATAGTCTTGTTTTCCCAAGAAAATGTTATATGGTCCTTGAGTAAGAGAATGATGTCTCCTATCTTTTTCATCTCCTCCAGTGATGCTGAATAGTGCCTGAAAAATAATGAGCTTCAAGTAATACTTTTTGGAAGATATATAAAGATATATTAAGAAAAATTCCATTGAAATGGAATAGCTATAGGGGGCAGCTAGGTTGCTCAGTGGTTAGAGAACAAGGCCTAGAAATTGGAGGTCCTGGATTCAAATCTAGCCTCAGACACTTCTCAACTGCGTGACCCTGGACAAGTCACTTAACACTAATTGCCTAGCTTTTATCACTCTTGTGCCTTGGAACCCATACTTAGTATTGATTCTAAGACAAAAGGTAAGGATTCTAAAAAAAAAATTACAAAAAATATAAAATATTTGAGAGTTTTCCTGCTAAAATACACACAGGAACTATATAAACAAAATTACAAAACTCTCTTTACACAAAAGTAGATAAAAATAATTGGATAAATATTAATTTGAAAATACCAAATAATTTATTCAGCATTATACCAACCAAACTACCAAAGGATTATCTTACTGAGCTAGAAAAATTCATCACAAACTCATCCAGAGGAATAAAGTGTTAAAAAGGAATTAATGAAAACAAATGGGAAGGAAGGAGGCCTAGTACTATAATATCTCAAACTGTACAGCAAAGCTAAAATTGTCAAAATGATTTTGGCCCTGGGTATGAAATAGGTTAATTAGTAGAAGAGATCAGGTACATTATAAACAAATGCAAACAAGCCCACTAACCAGTATTCGATAAAACCAAAGATCCTAGTTACTGGGGCAAGGACCCAATATGAGACAAAAACTGGGGGGAAAACCAGAAAGTAGTCTACAGGCCAAAGTAAGCTTTGAAAGAGATGCTACCTCCCAACCCAGACAAACTACTTTCTTTAAAATTTTGTCTAGGGAGGCCCACTGGGTGGCTCAGTGGATTGAGAGCCAGGCCTAGAGACAGGAGGTCTGGGGTTCTGTTGGAAGCAGATTTCTCTCTCCATTATGTCACCTTTTTTTTTAACATCATCTCTCAGTGACCTGGAGGTCAAATACCACTGAGTAAATTCAGGTATAGATAAGAACCAAGGAGCCAACGAGACTGGAAAGTGATTCCACAGGCACTGCCTCCTGGGTGGCCCAGGCAAATTAAGAAACTATGGTGAGTTCCTGAGATGTGATGTGTGAGAGCTTGTGGGTAGAGAAAAGAGCTTATATAAGTGGTGACCAGGAGGTCTTTGGAGCCTTCTGGCTGGATGGTGGAGAGCTGAAGGAACCCTTGTCAGAGTTAGCCACAGGCCCATCATGGCGGCCAATGGATTAGAAAGCTAAGTATCTCACTACTTCTCTCCTATCTTTCCCTCTCTACTACTACTACTACTACTACTACTACTACTACTACTACTACTACTACTACTACTACTACTACTACTACTACTACTACTACTACTACTTTGATTTAATAAAGTTATTAAGCTACTCTCAGCCTCATAATTTTAATTATTACACTTCAAACCTGGTCTCAGACACTTCCCTGCTATAAGACCCTGAGCAAGTCACTTAACCCCCATCACCTAGCCCTTCCCACTCTTCTGCCTTGGACCCAATGCACAGTATCGATGCCAAGATGGAAGGTAAGGGTTTAAAAAAAAATTGTCCAAGATAACTCCTGTTAATCCAGCTCCTGAGTCAATTTGTTAACCAAAGAATTGGACCAACAGTATTACTTATCAAGTACACTGAAAGACCCAGTCCTCTTCTCACAGGGCATCTCTATAGGTGTACCATGAAACAGCAGCTCATTTTTTAAGTTCAGTGAGATGAAAATACCCCTCCAAGGAAGGAATCTCTTCCCTATTTTTGCCTCTGTGTCCCCAGCAACTAGCATCAGGCCCAGCTGAATGGTGAGGTAGGTCATTGGTTTTATAATAATCATCTGTATGATACAGGCCATCCGTGAATTCATCCAGAAGCCAAGACACCACATTCTACAGGGAAAGAAATAGCCTGTCCAGAGGCTTTGCCACCCTGGGGAGGGAACTCAGTAAAACCAATGTCTAGAAGCAAGCCCATACCATAACGGGGGCTGCTGTGCTCCCCCGGGGAGACCAGGATTTTAGAGAGGGAAAGTGTGCCTGGTCTGCGAGTTCTTGCTCCATTTTCTCAGGAAATATCCCTTTGTGAAAGTTAATGATGGTTAACAACAACTTCACTAGGAAGGGACTTGAGCCTCTAGCACTAGAAAACCCACTCCTAGCCCCTCCTCAAAGGGGATCCTTAAAGGTTCGAAGGGATGTGAGTAAAAGCAAACAGAGGCAGGTGCCTGTACTGTAGTCATTGGCACAATGTGCCATGCAAGTGGGCATTGGCAGAACAAGTCCAGAGCATGTGCTACAGTATCAAAACCAGTACTTGGTAGTGTAAACTCCATTTCCATGAAAAAATAATAATAAACCTCATCTTCACAAAGCTCTTATGTGCACTATCTCATTTGATCTTTATAATAGTTGTCGGGGATATACTACAGAAAATATAATTCCAGTTTTTCAGATGAAAAAACAGAGGCTAAGCAAGATGAATGACTTGTCCATGGTCACAGAACTAGCAAATAACAGAGACAAGATTTGGAGATAGGTCTTTCCCTTTTCCAAGACTAAGCCCTCTTTAAATGACACTAGGGGTTTTTAATAAGTATGTAAATATACTTAATGGGTATAAAGACTTTCTTTCTTAGGTGGATTTTCATTTAAAAAAAAAAAAAAACTTCCGAATTCCTAAATTGAATTTTTTGGCATCCACAAGCAGGGAGAAGTTTACTGGTTAACAGGGGCTTTCTTGCCCCTAAAATTACACCACGGTAGTCCTCTGTAGCTCTCCCCAGGTAGGTTCATTCCTACCTAGCTCAGATAGGTAGAAAACATTCTACTTCATAATAATAAAAGAAAAACCAAAATAAAAATTTTGAAGTGTCTCTAAGGCCTCACTTTCATAAACCATCTTATGAAAGAGAAAAGACATTTTTAAAAGGCAGCATATAAAAGGACATAAACCATCAACTAAAAATGCAAATCTAGAATATACACCCCAGGCTGCTTTGTGGCACATTGGATATATCGTGTTGGGTTTGGGCGCCCAAGATCTAAGTTCAAACCTTCCCATGGACACTTAATTAGGTTGACCCTGGGGAAGCTGCTTAATATCTTAGCCTCAGTTTCCTTATCTGTAAAAGGAGGATACTACTACTATCTACCTCAAAGAACTCTTGGAAGGATGCAGTGAGATTGTAGGTGTAAAATGCTTACAACTACTTGGCTAATAGTTTCAACTTTTTTATATTATATTTCCTATTGAAATTGAAGTGCTAAAATCTTAGCAGTGGCCAATAAATACATATTTAATAAATTCAGTGGAATGTAAAGGATTGATATGACAAAATAAAAATGTGGCTAAAACAATGAGTCACATCTACATATTTGGTTAATTCTGGCTTACCTTTTTTTGGTTTGTTTGTTTCTAGAACATAAAGATATTAGTAACCGAGTCTCAGAAAGATCAATTCTGGTTAGATTTTTTTTAGGATCACCTAACATACAATTTGCAACATGGTACAGATGCCAAGCCTACAGTCAAAAATATATGACGCTGAAACAGCAACTCATGGACACCACAATTAGGGTTACATTCTTGAACATCCTCCAGATGTATATTCCTAGATTTTCTGAGAAAACAAGGCTATTTCACTAACTATAAGACCTCACCATTAACTCTTTAAAATTGGTTTGTTTCTTGAATGCAGGTATTTTTAGAATAATTATAACTCAAAAGCATATGCATAAGTTTGATTAATCAGAATTTAATCAGAATTCCCTTTTTAAAAACTATAAGGACATTTGACCTGAGTTTTTTTAAAACATTAAAAATATCAATCTCAAGAAGAAATATAAAATTATCAAGGAACTTCACATGAAATTGAACCAAAAAATGAAACATGTTATATAGTTACATATTTTAATGCCAATTTACTATATCTGAGAAAATATGGCAAAACAAATTCATATATTAAAATCCAGTTTCCAAGAACTCTAAGAACCACAATCCTACAGACTCAACACTTTCTCCAAAAGACAACAAAGAAAAGGAATTCCAGCCATCTGGAGACAGTGAAATGCTCTATTTAGTGTCACATAACTTATTTAATAAGGAGAGTGAATTGTGATGACTCTAGAGGAGCCTTTTTAAAACAAGTTACAACAAGGTAAAATAAAGTGAACATCTGGAGAAGCCAGAAAGAAACAATAACAATTGCTCACTAAAGAGCAAATGTGGAAGTAAGAGTGAGATTGCTGAACTTTCAAAATTTGTGGGTAGATAGTATCCATATGAATTTCAGGTAATTTTTGCAAGAGCTAGCAAATCAGCACAGTTCTTACCCTACACCCTTTCTCCCCAACAGGATTAGTTCTTGGAGCCATTGCCCAGTAGTCAACAAAGGGGATATGTCTAGGTTAGGGAGGTGGGGACCCGGAACAAAGGAGAAGGGAAAGCCTAGAGCCAATGGGCCATTACCTTTATATGCCATAGTCATATCCTACTGGCAGTTCTGATGTCAAATATTAAGAAACCTTTGAAAGTCACTTTGTAAGAACAGAAGGAATTTCACACACTGTTTAAATTTCTGTTTGTATCCAAATGAGCAAATAAAGATTCATGGCAAGAGCCAAACAGTGTCAAGTACTGATTTGTTCTTTTTTTTTTTTTTTAAACCCTTACCTCCCATCTTAGAATCAATGCTGTATATTGGTTCTTAGGTGGAAGAGCGGTAAGGACTAGGCAATAGGGGTTAAGTGACTTTCCCAGGGTCACACTGCTAGGAAGTATCTGAGGTCAAATTTGAACCCAGCACCTCCTGTATCCAGGCCTAGCACTCTATCTGCTGAGTCACACAGCTGGCCTCTGATTTATTCTTATAATATAGTTAGCATGCTACTTTGTCCCATATTTTATTAATCATCCTTGGCCTTTAGGCTTTTTAATTTATTTTATTTAGTCTATTTATTTCTTCCCTGCAGAGAATATTCTCCACCAACTGGCAATTGTTCTGCCACTCACAGTATGTATAGAGAATAGTCTGGGGCATTGGGACTTGCCTAAGTGACCTGCCCACAGTTAGAGGCAGGACTTAAACCCAGGGTCTCCTGATTGGATGGAAGCTATATCCATTAATCCAATCTATCTCTCTAGGATGCATTCATTTAATATGGTTTCATCCATATCCCTCAATAACTCATATATTACCCTTGAAAGAAAAAATGAATCAAAATATTTACATCAAAAATCCAGAAAAAGGGGTTATTTTAAAAGGAAACAGCACCCGCAGGTTGCAAATGAAAATACTCTCAGTTAAATATTTGCTAAACAGACTTCTTGGTGTGAGGGCTAGTAAAATCATAACATTAAAATCGACACTGTTTTTAACTAGAAATTCTTTAAGAGAAGTGAGCAATTGGGTTTTCCTGGCAAGGTGACTAAAGCCATTTTTTTGTGAGCATTGTCTAGGATACTTTCTCACCAATGGACAGAAGGGTATTTCACAGTCAACAAGACAAACAACATTTAATGTATGGATGGTAACAGGTGCCAAACTGGAGTGGCCAGATTACATTTTGCCTCAAAGATCAAGATCTTTCATCATGAATTAATTCAGGACTTTGGTCCAGTTACCAAACAGTTGTGCCCATAAACTATGGTTCAAGTGAAGAACTCCAGGTGAATCTAAAGGGAAAGTCCTTCTGTAATCCCATCTGTCCGCCTGTTCTGAGTGAAGCTTTTAGCGGAAGGAGGCTCTCACTTTCCGGCCCTTCAGAGGCTGTGGTGGACGGTAGTTGCTCAACAAGAAGGCAGCTGCCTCGCCCTCTCCAGTGTACAGGAGACTACGGAATTTGGCTAGCTGTTGAAGAAAAGAGAAAGAGATTTCAACACACAATTGTCATGTCAAATGAGTAAATGCCTCCACACAGAAGCTGGCTTGCCCAGCTTAACCCTTGCCAAAACCTACTAGAGCTTCGTGGTCTAAAACTGTCTAGTAAATTTACTTCTTACTTCCCTTTTTCTCTTTTCAGAACTCGTATTACTTCATATGTTTTAAATGCCTGCAGTTTGCACAGCATTTTTACACTCAGCACAGCTCCTGCCCTATATAAAGCAACAGAATGTGAGCTCCTTGATGGCAGGCACTGGTTCAGTTTGGCTTTGGAATTACCAACACCTAGAATACTGTCTGGCACAAAGCAGGTGTTTAATCCACGTTGACTACATGGATATTCACTCTTGTGTTGAAGTCTTTTTCTATATATCATGACAGTGGAAAGAGCATTAAATGGAAGCCTGGGCAATTTGGAACTATGCTCAAAGGGCTATAAAAGAATGCCTGCCCTTTGATCCAGCCATACCATTGTTGGATTTGTACCCCAAAGAGATCATAGATAAACAAACTTGTACGAAAATATTTATAGGTGCGCTTTTTATGGTGGAAAAAAACTGGAAAATGAGGGTATGTCCTTCAATTGGGGAATGGCTGAACAAATTGTGGTATATGCTGGTGATGGAATACTATTGTGCTAAAAGGAATAAAGAACTGGAGGAGTTCCATGTGAACTGGAAAGACCTCCAGGAACTGATGCAGAGTGAAAGGAGCAGAGCCAGAAGAACATTGTATACAGAGACTAATACACTGTGGTAAAATCGAATGTAATGGACTTCTGTACCAGCAGCAATGCAATGACCCAGGACAGCTCTGAGGGATGTATGGAAAGGAACGCTACCCACATTCAGAGGAAGGACTGCAGGAGAGGAAACATAAGAAAAACAATTGCTTGAACGCATGGGTCGGGGTGGACATGATTGGGGATGTAGACTCGAAACTACCACACCAATGCAACTAACAACAATTTGGAAATAGGTCTTGATCAATGACACATTTTAAAACCACTGGAAATGTGCATCGGCCATGGGTGGGGGGAGTGCGGGGCGGTGAAGGGGAAAGTAGGAGCATGAAGCATGTAACTATGTTAAAAATGAATATTAATAAATGTTTTAAAAAATGGAAGCCTGGGGAATCATAGAACTATAATCTTGGGGGTCGGTTAGTCTAACCCCTTTATTTTATAGATAAGGAAACTGAGGGCCAAAGAAATTAATTTCTGTGCTCCTCAAATTGCACAGGAAACAAGTCTCAGAGCCAAGATTAGACCCAGGTCCTCAGATACCAAATCTAGGATGTAGAGTTATGTTCAAATGCTGATTTTGCTATTTACTAGCTGTAGACTTAAGATAAATCACTTAATCTCTCACAGCTCTAATTTCTTCATCTTTTAAATGGGAATAGTCACAGCTGTACTTCCTTGAGAGACATAGCTCAATGAGATGTGGAATTAAGGCAGGAGCACGCACCTCTGTCATTGCTGAGGGCCTCCGTAAAAGCTCTCTAAGAAAATAACAACCAACAAATAAATAAATAAATGGTTCTTTAAAACACTGAAAGCTTTCATTTCATCACCTCTAAAATGATAAAAATAATAAGAGATACTTGTAGAGTTGGTGTGAAGAGCAAATGAAATAATGCAGTAATGCATTTTGAAAACTTTAAGGTCTGTGTTGAGTTGCTTTGGTGAAAATAAATTGTAGACTGTAAGTTCCTTGAGGACAGGGACTATCTTTGGCTCTTTATATCCCCAGGGCTTAGTGCAGTGACTGGTTTATATTATGTACTTGATAATGTTTACTGAACTGAATTAAAGTTTAAAGCCAATAACAGAGAGGTGAACTGCTGCTGCTACCATCATTGTAACATATTAACTGATCTTAGCTGTTGATCTTAGGAACGTTTTGGTTTGTATCAGGACCTGGATGCTTCATCAAGAAAATGAAGAAGTCAGACTTAGTGACCATTAAAGTGCCTTCTAGCTCTAGAATTATGATTCTATTTAAGAGTTGGCTACTGTCCTGAGGAAAAGCAAATTACTTCGAGGTGAAAGATGCCTTGGGAAGGGATACATTGGGCATAGGGATACCACAGGCAAAATCTAGCCAACTGCTTCAGTGGAAAGTAATATGATGTGGCATGATATAACATGATATGATATGATAATAAATATAATATTAAATATAACATAACATAATACAACAACACAACATTAATATAATGTAATGTAATATAACACAACATAACATAATAGCATAACATGACATGATGTGACATGATATGATATAAATTGTCATGTATTTACTTGAGAGACAAAGTCCACTTGGGCTTTTATTTGATCTACACAAAAGATTACAGTTATATTTTTAAAAAGACATGAAGATAGGATTTGCAATGACTGCCTTAGTCATAAAGCATAGGAAAACATACTTCATTTCTCTCATTGGAGAGGTAAAGGACTCAAGGTATAGAATGTTGTATTTCCTTCAGATCTGGTCTTTTGTTGTTTTTGCTTAATTATTTTTCATTGTTTCAAGGAAGGATTCAGTGGGAATTGAGTATGCAAAATAATTATGATGTAAATACACCAATTTCTTAAAACCAGAAAGATATGAAGAATCAGTTTAATAAAGAAGCATTTCATTAGGAAACAAATTGTTTCTTAGTACATTTGATAGCTACCCAGATAGCTTCATGTCATGGAATCTAAAAATGAAATCATTAATCAAATTAGTTATTGGTTCTATACTTCTCTCAGGTATCTATGACATTGTACAGCAGTCCCCCCTTCTCTGGGGCTTTGCTTTCCAGAGTTTCAGTTACTTGTGGTCATTCCAGGGTAAGAAGAGAGGCAAGAAGGGAGCTGCCATCCAATGAGGGAGGTTGGCCAGCATTGGTCTGCCCTCAGCTTCGGTCTCTCCCCACTTCAGTTCTAATGCTTTCACTTGGAGAGGGTTTTTTTTTTCATTTTTATTTTTATTTTGAATATTTTCCCATATTTACATGTTTCATGTTCTTTCCCTCTCCCCAAACCCTCCAAACCCCCCTTAGCCGAAGCACAATTCCACTGGATTTTAGATGTATCATTGATTAAGCCCTAATTTCATATTATTGATAGTTGGGCTAGAGTTATTGTTTAGTATCTTCATCCCCAATAATATTCCCATCAGTCCATGTGATCCAGGAGTTGTTTTTCCTCTGTGTTTCTACTCCCACAGTTCTTCCTCTGAATGTGGTTATTTTCTTTCTCATAAGTCCCTCGGTCTTGCTCTGGATCCTTGCATTGCTGCTAGTAGAGAAGTCCGTTATGTTCGATTGTACCACAGTGTATCAGCCTCTGTGTACAATGTTCTCCTGGTTCTGCTCCTTTTGCTCTGCATCAATTCCTGGAGGTCATTCCAGTTCACATGGAATTTCTCTAGTTCATTATTCCTTTGAGCACAGTAGTATTCCATCACCAGCATATACCACAATTTGTTCAGCCATTCCCCAATTGAAGGGCATTCTCTCATTTTCCAATTTTTTGCAACCACAAAGAGCGTGGCTATAAATATTTTTGTACGAGCCTTGTTATTTTTAAAAATGATAAAGGCTGATATTATGAGGAAAACTAATATTTTATTTAGGCCCATGTTGATAGAATCACCCACACGCCTGTAAAAAAATTCAAATTGCTGCCTCAGCCATTTTATATTTCATACCTTCCTTAATCCTCTCCATCCCCCAGGAGCCCACTCAGGTAGCAAAAGAGGAAGTTCAAAGCGACTTCCCAATATTTAAAGACGTGCTTTACCTTGAAGATGTCATCCAAAACAGGAAACCCATTGGACCACAGGAAATGTAGTTTCAAAATCCCCCCACATGTCCACAGGAAGTTTGTCAAATACTACATATCTTGAGGCTTAATACTTCTAATGGAACCCCAGTAATTTTAAATAACACAGCCTTTTTCCTTAAGATCTCTTTGGGGTATAAAATCAGCAGTGGTATGGCCGGATCCAAGCGCAGATAGTCTTTTTTTTTTTTTTTTTTTTTTTTTAATTTTTTTTTTTTTATTTTAAACCCTTAACTTCTGTGTATTGACTTATAGGTGGAAGAGTGGTAAGGGTAGGCAATGGGGGTCAAGTGACTTGCCCAGGATCACACAGCTGGGAAGTGTCTGAGGCCGGATTTGAACCTAGGACCTCCCGTCTCTAGGCCTGGCTCTCAATCCACTGAGCTACCCAGCTGCCCCCGCAGATAGTCTTTTAAAGCCTTTTGGGCATAGTTCCAAATTGCCATCCAGAATGGTTGGATCAATTCACAATTCCACCAGCAATGCATTAATGTCCCAATTTCGCCACATCACTTGGAGAGGTTTTTTAAGGGTGGTTTTTTGGGGGAAGGAAACTGGGAAGCCACAGAGTGCTAACGGGAGGGACAGAAGCTGGAAAAAAGAGCAAAGTACTATATAATAAAGTTAACATAGGTGTTAAAAGTTAAAAGATAAAGCAAGAACTGTCCTCAGTTTCAGGCATCTACTAGGGGAGGATCTTGGAACATATCCCCCAAAGATAAAGAGGAATTACTGTACTGTACTACATAATAATGTACAATGTATTACTAATAACTATATTTAACATTGATAATGTCTTAAATTTGAGTTTAACATGTCAATTAAACTTTATTATATATGTATGTACAAGAAAATCATGTTATCTAGGGGTTAGCAGGTGTTCACTTTTATCTGTGGTTTCAGTCATCCACTGCAAGTTTTGGAATGTATCCCCCATGGATACAAGGGGCCTATTGTACAAAGAAAGTGTTTTTCATTTATTCATGTAAAGGATTCATTCTTCCACTTGAAATGCATTTCATTCATTCCTCCATCTTTCTAGATACCAATTTCCTGACATCTTAGGAAACAGATTTCAAAAGTGGATGTCAGCTAGAGTACTGAAAAGTTAAATGCTCAGGGTCACAAATCAGTATGTGGGCCAAACTATATCCTGATCAATGTTAGTTTCTCTTGGTCAATTTTCTCATCTATAAAATTAGGGCTTTGTGTCAGTTCATCTCTAAGATGTCTCTCAACTGTGACTCCATCAAATTGCATATAATAAGAAATCATATATACATTGCCCTTGGTCCCATTTGAAACAAAGTTTTAATCAGTCTTTCTTGAATACCTGACTATCCTAATCTTGCATCAGAAGCCACCTATGTGACCCTGGCAGGTCCCTATCAAAGGTGCCTAACATTTCTCCTCCACAGATCTGTCACTTGTAAAATAGGGATCATCAAAGCAGTAATCATCTCACAGGATTGTCATGAGGATCAGATGGATAATATAGGTTAAGGATTTGGCAAACCTTGAAGTACTTTCTAAACATTAGCTATTATGATTACTTTATCAGTTTCAGGGAGGGAACACAATTCCATGAAATTAGGAGACACTCATTTATGGTGACCAAACTTCGTTTAATTCAAATCAGAGATGTATTTTCCTGTTCACTTTTGGCCAGGTTGAAAGCAGGAGAGTTAAAGAGGGAATGATTGGTTTCTGAAAGGCATTCTCTCCAAAGATACCAACAGCTGATATTAACATTCCTATTGTTCTGCTTAGTAAATCAAAAAACCTTTCATTTAGACTATGTATCTCTATTTTACTTTGCTATAGAACTTTGTCCTTTGTATATGACCATTATAAAATATAACTTGGGAAGTTGCCTGGAAGAAAGAGTATATTCTGATTAGTGGAGAGAACTCTGGACCTCTCTCCAACCAGAAATTCAAGTCTTTGGCAAGCCTTGGCTAAAATAGAGTACAGATTGGTTTTTTCCTTGCCACATTTGACCTTGTTTTTTAAATTGTTTCAAATATTAATATATGATTTTCCCCCTATCTGGAATGTATTCCGAACTATGAAAAATTTTGCCGTTTCCATCCTTGTGTTTGATTTTTTAAAAAAATAAGTAAAACATGAGGATGGAAAAAAGCTTAATGCCATTCAACTTTTGGTGACATTTTACTATTCAAATAATAAAATATTTGGTGGGGGGGAGTAATTTTTAAAATTTTACTCTTTTATATGTTTAATAGTATGTCCAGCATTTTAAGACAGACCAAGTTTGGTTAATAAAGCAAAAAGTTTTGCAAATTATCTGAATAACTAAGAATGTAAATTCCTTGTGAATAAAGATTTTCATTCACCACATTGTATCCTTATTGCCAAGCATTGAACATAACACATAGGGTATTTGATAAATTCTTGCTTTTTCACCAAGTTACTCAAAAATGTTCCCTCAAAAATATATTTCCAGAGGGCAGCTGGGTGGCTCAGTGGAATGAGAACAAGCCTAGAGATGAGAAGTCGTAGGTTCAAATCTGGCCTTAGATACTTCATACCTGTGTGACCCTGAGCAAGTCATTTAAAACCCTTACCTCTCTTCTGACTTGGAACCAATACATAGTATTGATTCTAAGTTGGAAGGTAAGAGTTGTAAGAGAGAGAGAGAGAGAGAGAGAGAGAGAGAGAGAGAGAGAGAGAGAACACATACATACATATATATGTACATATACATGTGTGTATATATATGTACATATACATGTGTATATATATATCCAACCCTATTGTTCATACCAACACTGTGTGGCACAATTATAAAATTGAGAAAAATGTAGCATGTAGCAGAGAAAAAGATTCTTGATTTGGGAGTAATTCTTAAGTTATCAAGATTAAGTACCTCAACTCACTGATTTTGCTAGTCACCTTATCACTGAAATCTAGTCTAGATATCAGCAGGGTAATTTATCAAATAGGGACCAAAGTAAAAATTATGTAGTGGCAGCCAAAATGGACTAGGGAAAGGAAACCATTTCAAATAAATGGGCAATATTTTCTCGAAGTCTATAAGACCCACAATAAATAATCTGGTATATACTTCTGTGTGATACACTGTGACATATTCAGCTAACCTTGACAAAGCATCTATTACATGCATAGCACTATGCTAGATACTAGAAATGCAAAGACAGAAAGTAAATCATTCCTGCTCTCAAGGAACTTACATTTTCCTGACATATAGACAGTAGAAGGAAGAGCTGGATACTGATGTTTACAAAAGTATAATAATTAGTTCTGATTAAACCAAGTCTTCACAGATAAAAGTCAAGAAAGAGAATTCCTAATGATTTAAGAACAACCAATGTGACTAAAAAGAAAATCTAACCAAATTTTCTTCTTGGCTCAAAACTCTTTAAGTTCTAAATTCCTTAAACAGTAACACCCATGTAGTTACTAGAGTGTTCCCTAATCCTTTGTAAATACTTCTCAGGAAATTAATTAAAAGAAAAGCTGGCTTTTCAGCATCCTTCCAAATGATTATTTGGGGGGCATTCATGACTGTCCTAATATGTACATATTTGATTCACAAGGTATATTTTTGTTGAATTTTATATTCTTTGAATGAAATTTTACTGTGGATGATTTTTTCCCCTTTAATCCATGCTTTGTCACATAGAAGAAAAGTTCAGTTGCAAAAACTATATATCGTTATTCAGATCTATGTGAGAGCACATAGCTTTGATATCACTGATAGAAAAACAGAATAAAAATATAACAAAGTAGAAGAAAGCTGAGCAATTGATCCAGTGAATTTCATAGAGAAAACCAATTCAGACAACCTAGGTGATCAAAATTCACAACTTCAATCCTTGGCAATTGAGTTGCATTAACGAGGAGAATGAAAAATATGTTCTCTAAAGTGTTAGAAAATAGTAAATCTTCTCACTGGAATGTTAATTAGATCAAGACTTTAGCACTTAAGTGTTTCAATCCAGGGAAGAAAAATGGGTTGGAGTCAGGAGAAGGGAGATGAAAAACTTGACCTGTAGCTCAGGTCACAGCTTCAGTTGGCAAGGTAGAAAAGTGGTAAAGCTCAGGGGGGAAATGTTTGACACTAACTTCCTGAATAAAAAGAGATAGATTTTCCCTACTCATAACATTACATGGTGGAATGAAAAAGGAATTCAATAACAAAAACTCTCAGTTTTCAAGGAATAGCCTATGGAGGTTGAGAAGGAAAAATACAAACTTTTTAACAGGACTATTAAAACAAATTTGAAATTTAAAAAGCTCTCTTACTTGTTTATTTTTTTTTCTTTAAGGCATGATGGTGAGTTTAAGGTGTTTTAAAGCATAGATTCAAAATATGCCATTTCTATAACATTAATGAAAATGTTACCAACTTTATCCTGCTGACACTATGTACCACATATCCTCATTTATGAATAAAGGTATGTAGCTTTGTGTACATCAGAAGGAAATAGTACATATGGAAAAAAATATTTTGCCTCAGTTATTAGCTCTCTCTCATAAAAAGAATTAAACAAGTACATAAAAATATTCTCAACACTGCCAAAATCTATTCAATCATGTTTTGCATTTTTAAAAATGAAAGTAACTTATCTGCCTCCTTTCTTAGAAGAGGTGGGGAACATTATATGTATCATCAAGACTCAGTTGATATAGTGGTTTAATTTGGCTGAATTGTTTTTTGTCCCTCTTTCTTTTTATTCCTTTGTTATAAGAGGTGACTTGTGTGGTACAATGAAGCAAGGGGATATATTTAGAAGTGAAAGAGATAGGAAAAACAATATCAATAAATTTTTGAAAAAAAAAAGAAAAAGCTGAACACCCATTTCTTAGTAGAGCTCTAAACTCTATATTGTAGTGGATTTAAGACACCACCCTTAAAAAGAATCTGTCTCAACAGCAAGGCAATGAATGACCCAGGACAATCCAGAGGAACTTATGAGAAAGACTGCTATCCACATCCAGAGAAAGAACTATGGAAACAGAAATGCAGAAGAAAAACATAAGATTGATCACGTAGTTCAATATAGGTATGATTGGGGTTTTGATGTTAAAAGATCACTCTACTGTAAATATGAATAACATGGAAATAGGTTTTGAACAATGGCACATGTATCATGAAATCATGAAATGACACATGAATCATGAATCATGGAACCATGGGAAAATATTCTAATTAAAAAAGGGGGGAAAAAGAATCTCAGTCTCAGTGAAGCAGTAAAGAATGGAAATTTCTAGAAAAAAGCTAGCTAATTTTAATGTCTTTTAAATATTCATAGTAAAGTATTTCAAAGCAAAAGAATTAATGACAATAGCATTCTACCCGGCATTTATTCTTTGGGTCACTCATGATGAAGAACAGCCATTCTGTGGATTCTGTGTCCTATCCATTAATCAACTGCCTCTCAAAGATAAGTTTTGTGCAAACTAAGACTACCTCATAATTCTACAATTGAAGAGCTAGAATTGTTTAAAAATCTACCATGGTGTTATTCATAGAAGTTGTTTATATGTAAAAAAGACGAAAGTGGTAATTTTGTCACTTTATCACTTATTACCTGCGTGACCTTGGGCAAGTCATTGAATATCTCTGGGCTTTGGTTTCATCCTCTGAAAAAATGAGGCAGTTGGTCTGGATGACCTCCAAGAGGCTCTCAGCTCTACATCTGTAATCCTGTGACATATTCTCTTCTAAATGACTGGCTGGACATTTTCCAAGCAGCTTTAAAGAATTATGCCACTTCTGAAGAATGTTAGAATCAGGTCCCTCTGTCTTATTAATTAGTCTATTCTGGTGAAAATTAATAAATAGGACACACAAGACAGGAGAAAATGGAATTTCTCTTTAAAAGTACACTGAATCAGCTAAAGGGAATTTTTGTAATGTTGCAGTCAACGTGATATAGCTGGAAAACATTCAATGGGTAGTTGCCATCTCAGTCAAGCACTGGTTCCTCAGATTTCTACTGAAAGGTTAAACAAACATTCCGAAGTCTCTTGCCTCAACCAGGATCATAGGATCATAGAATTATAGTGGAAGGAGCCTTTGAGGCCATCTAAGCCAGTCCCCCATTTTGCAGATGAGGAAACTGAAGTTAAAGGAGGTTAAGGTACTTTTCCAAGGTCACACCAGCAATGTGTCAGAGATGAGCTATGAACCCAGGTCTTCTTATTCCAAAGTTAAGGGTGCTTTCCATTGTACTACACTGCCTCACATCCCAAGGACATAGATAACAGTTCTGAGGAACACCCAATGGAAAAATGGTCCATATTTGCAGTCCATGAGAAAAATGTCCCCTAATGTCTTTTCCTTGAGGTGGTCAGACTTTATAAAGAGGCAAGTCCAGATGATGTGAGGATGCCAGGCAGAATTTCCAGGGATGCCAACTTCTACCATTACTTACTCTTCATTAGGAAAGATAAGTAGGCTAATGCCAGAAGGTCCTCTCCGATAGCCTAACTTTATCATCATTACTACTCAACTATCATTTATTAAATGCCTCCTATGTGCCTAGGCCTGTGCTTGCTAAGTGCTGGAAAAACAAAACAGCCAAAAGATAGTCTTTGCTTTTAAGGAGTTCATAGTGTAACAGGAAAGACAATACCCAAGCAACAATGTGCAAACAAGATGTAGTCAATCTGAATTGGAAATAACATCAGAGAGAAGGCACTAAGATTAAGGGGGATTCATTCATATAATGCTGGAAGGTTTGCAAAGCATTTCTCCCAGAATAACCTTGCAAGATAGGAGATACAAGAAGCATTATCTCATTCCATCATGGGGCATAAAACTAAGTGGGGCTGGAGAAGTCTTCTAATTCAACACTTCATTTTACAAATTTTTAGAGACAGGTAGGTGGTAAAGAGGATGGAGGGTTGGGCCTCGAGGCAGGAAAACACGAATTTAAATCCAGCTTTAGATATTTACTAGCTGGGATACCCTGGAATAGGTTTTTCACTGCTATTTACCTCAGTTTTCCCAATCATAAAAAAGAGGATAAACAAGCACCTACCTCCCAGAGGTTGTGTGAGGATCAAATATGATAATATTTATACATAGCATTTAGCACAGTGCCTGGCACTTAGTAAGTACTTAAGGGTTTGTTTTCTTCTTTATAGGTAAAGAAAATGGAGCCAAAGAGGGGAAATCATTTGTCAAAATGGAATATAGGCCATAAATAAGTTAGGTAGGCCTGGAACTGGGTCTCCTGAGTTCTAGTCTGGTTCTTGTTCCATTATGCCAAAACATTTCCCAAAGGTTAAACCAACTCAGAACAATGTCAGAGTCTCAGAAGGGCTCTCTGTACCTGAGCAGGCTTCCCTGTTCTCACTAGAAAGAACCTTTCTGAATGGGAAGCTCTGTGCTCCTGTCTACAGACTGAGGGCAGAAAGGAAAATATATCCCTTCACTAAAGAAACTCTAATGATTTTAGTGCTCTGCTTGTAGTCTTGTACCAAAACAAGAAAAACAGGAAACGACTACTCTCTAGCATTTTCCTCAATGCCCAAGGATATTCAAATTTAATTACAGGATAAGAAGAGCTCCCACCTAGGAACCCCTGTAAGATTTCCAGAATGCTTTCTTTACAATGACTCTATAAGCAAGATACTATTCTATATAATAATTATTCTATCAAGCATTACAATGGCCATTTGACAGATAAGAAAAATAGTCTAGATACTGATTGACTTGCCCAAAGTTACACAGGTCTTTAGCAGCAGGGCTACGATTTGAATGCAGATTCTACATCTCTATAACCTAAGCTGAAACTTTCATCCTAATATCTAGAATCTGATTCAACAAATTCTTGCTATTGCAAGCTTCATGAGTGCTGGAGATTTTTTATTTTTATCTTTGAATTCCAACTCTTAGCATAGTGCTTATATGTAATAAGTACATGATAACATACATAATGTACATATTCTCAAATTATTAAATAAATATTTGTTATAGTTTGTTTTTATTAATAGTATAATATTAAATAAATATTAAGTACCATATAATAAATGTTTGCTTGCTACTTGAATAACTGTCTACGTGCCAGGCATCCTACTATGCGCTAGAAATACAAAAACAAAAACAATCCCTACCCTCAAAGAACTTACATTCTTATTGTGGGAGTAGGAATGGAGGAGTGACAATCAGGTAAGTAAATACAAAATGTTTTATAATTAAATACACATTAATTTTGAGTAGGGAAGGTGCTGTCACAACTGAAGGAATCAGAAGAGACTCCAGTTGGGTCACAGAATTTTGAGCTGGGTAGACCCTCAGAGGAGAGAAGACCCAGAGAAAGGAAGTGATTCATACAAAATTATACACAGTGGCAGAGTTAGGGTTAGAACCCACATCTCCTAGCCAAGGGAAAGTAGCTAGTCTCTTTCCAGACCCAAACCCAGAGCAAAGCCCAGCTCAAGCCCAACTGTCTCTGTCCGACAGCCCAGCTCTCTCCACAGGATTCCAGAATCCTGCACTCTGCTGCCCATGCTTCTGCCCTCTGCCAACATACACACCTTAACTTTTCCTATAACAGTATGGTAAATGAGAAGTCACAACCCAGATCTACCTAGCCCGGTGATGGCAAACCTATGACACACACATGTCAGCACTGACATGTGTAGTCATTTTTGATGACACACGGCCACATACAGAGAAGTATGGCGCTACATGCCAAGGATGAAAAACATTTGCTACAGTGTAGTGTAGACACTCTGTGCACTATAGATGACAATTCTACCTATATTAATTTACCTATTTTGGTTCATTAAATACAATATATTACAATTATACATTTTTGTTACTTAAACTATAAATATCATGAAATTATGGTTTTTTCTCAAACTAACACACCACCCGAGTTATGCTCAGTTTTTGGCAAATTTTGACACACCAAGCTCAAAAAGTTGCCCATCACTGACCTAGCCCTACGGATGGTGGCAAAGCTGAAGGACAGCCTGGAGAAAGTCAACTAAAGTCAAGAAACCACAGAACTTAAGAGCTGAAAGGGACTTTTTTTTTTCATTCTCCAAAAGAAACTGAGGATCTCTTTCAGGTTAATTGAATTGACTAAGGTCATGTAGCTACTAAGAAGCACATCCAAAAAGGCTGGATTTTATTCTTATCACTGTTATGCACATATTTACAACACCTTTGTGTAAGACATCCATCACAAGGCTACCTTCCAGGTGGCTCCAGTCCAGGGCTGGGAGGATGTCCCTATTATTTAATTCAATTCAGCAAAATTAATTAAGCACCTACTAGTACTTATGAAAAACAAAACACTACTCTTCATGCACATTCTCTCCTCCCCAGATTTGTGTAACTGTTCTCCTGGTTTCCATCCTCTCTGGCTGCTCCTTCTTGGTCCCCATCATCCCCCTTCCTGCCCCTTTACTGTAGGTGCTGCCCAAGACTAAGTCCTTGACCCTGATAGGCAATAGGGTAAACACATGGAAAAAAAATATAAAATAAAACAAATATTTGTTTTAATTATTTTACTGGAAGAAAAGGAGGATACATTCTAACTACAAATGAGCAAACTCAAGATAATTTAAATAGAGAGAACACAAACAGGAACATAAGGAAAGCTTCCTCTAGGGATGAAAGGAAGGCATTCCAGACTTATGTAAAAGGACCCAGATGGCAGATAGGATGTTGAATTCATGAATAGGCCTGCCTGACAAGAATCCAAAGTGCATGACAGGAAGTATCCCTTCCACAACATGACTTTCCCCATCACAGTTTTGATATAGTATAAGTCAACATCAGAAAAGGCCAGCATACAACACAGAAAAAATTTAGAAACAGAAATGCATCAAATACATGCAGAGTATTGTATAATATCAATATATTTTATCTTTTAATACCATAAATATACACAATTTCTTTTTTAAAGTTAAAATAATTAAAAAATTAAAGTTTGCATAAAAGAATGTGAAAGCTAGCAGATGATACACAAAGGCTAGAAATGTAGAGATACCTTAAAAAGCTTAGTAACTCATAAATGCATATAAGGTATTGTAAATGACCTTATTAAAAAAATGGGCAAAATTTAGACATTATCGGGGGGTGAAGGGGAAAGTAGGAACATGAATCATGTAACCATGTTAAAAATGAATATTAATAAATGTTTAAATTAAAAAAAATTTAGACATTATCTCTGGTACAGAGAGGGCCAAAAAGTTTTACAAGGATTTTCCAGATTGCAGGGGCTTTACACCCCAAACCCCAACAAAGTGGAAGGGATACCTGTAGTATGAAAATAAGTCTGAAAGGTAGATGGGAGCCAAATTGTGTGAGACTTTAAATGCTAGATTGAAGAGTCCCCTTAGGGACAATGGGGAACAATAAAAGACTTTTGATCAAAAGAACTGCAAGAGAGTAGGTAGGTGGCTCAATGGATGGAGAGTCAGCCTTGCAGATGGAGTCCTTGGTTCAAATCTGACCTCAGACACCTCCTAGCTGTGTGATCCTGGACAAGTCACTTAACTCCCACTGCCTAGCCCTTACCACTCTTCTGCCTTGGAACCAATACACAGTGTTAATTCTAAGACGGAAGGTAAAAGTTGTAAAAAAGAAAAAGAATCACAGGGCATACCTTGCGTCTTAGGAATATTAAACTGGAGTGAAGAGAAACTTAAAGCAGGGCCATTGTCTACTTCTCCACAGTTACTGCATATAGTTCTACATATATTATCCTATTCAGCCAAAGTGGCCTCCTTGCTAATATTCTTCTGTCTCTGACTTTGCTTGGAATGCATTCTCTCCTTGTCTACACCTCAGAATCCATAGCACAAAATACTATCTTTTGGAGAAAGCCTATCCCACTTCCCACAGTTGCTAGGGCTTTCCCCTGAAAATTTTAATTCTTTTATTTAAAACTTTTATATTTTTATATTTTATCCCACAGCATCCCTTCTTGTTGTTACCTAAGGATATCATCTAGTATCCCCCACCCAAAATTTATAAGAACTTCCTCTTCTTCCCTCTTCTTCCTCTCACATCACTCAGATATATTCACTCCCCACCATTTCCTCTTTTTTATGTCATGGAGAGAGTCCTTGCAAGACCAACCTTTCTATAGGCATCACTGATTCCATAGCTTCCCTTCTCCAGCAGACTATCCCCATTATCATTCTCATTTTCATTCTTCAGCCACTGACTTTTTCCATGTTGCTTATAAACATGCCCATGTCTACTCCATCCTTAAAAAAAATTCACATGATAGACTAGTCTTCTTAGCTACATCCCAAATCTCTCTTCTCCTACTTGGCTAACTCCTTTAAAGAGAGCTCTACACTTGACGCCTTTACTTCTCCAACCCTTCTTTTCTAAACCCTCTCCTCTCTGGTTTTTAAACTCATAATTCAAACTAAACCATTTTCTCCAAAGTTACTGAACTGCCAAATCTCATGGCTTTTTCTCAATCCTTACCCTTCTTGTCCTGTTTACAGATCTGTCCCTGTGGATTGCCTTCTCCTGTTGGATACTTTCTTCAGGTTTTTGTGACAATGCTCTCTCCTTGTTTTCCTATAATTTTATGCAATACTCTTATTTTTCAATGGAGAAAAAAGGTCAAAGAAGTCAAACTTCTTGCCTAAGGTCAACCAGATAACGAGGAATAAAGGCAAAACTTGAACTCAAGTTTTCTGACTCACTCTTTCCACTCCATCAAACAGCTTTACAAATCAATGTCTGAATTGAACGTAACTTATGATATTCTGAAAATCTTCTGGTGAGTTTCCTTTTAAAACATAAAGACCAACTTAGACTGGGGAAGGGGAGGGTACCTGTTGAGAGCTGATATTTATAGGTTGCTTTAAAACTATCCAAGTGACACTCTCCAAAAGAGGTGGAACGGTAAGGGACCCAGGGTAGGTCCAGTAGTCCCATGATGGAGGAAGTAGAGTTGCTGGGTCAAAATTGGTGAAGCGGATCTGTTTACCCTGGAGAAAGACAGACAGAAAGAGAGAGAGAGACTCTTCTGGTTACTAGGTGATATTCTTATTAAGAATGCCAAAGGCATAAAAGCCACTAAATAAACATATAATAAAGTTAAAACAACTAACTTCTTATTGAATAATATGGTATTCTTTAATGACACTACATAGCTTATCTAGTAAACTATATCATATACTATATTACTTTATAGTTAAATATAGTATAGTTTTATTTTATAGTAAAGTATAATATATAGTTTATAGTATAGCATAGTATGTATATATGTAGTATAACATGTAGATATAGATATAGTATGGTATTGTAAGTATAGTTAATGAACTTAAAAATCAATAATATTCCATTTTGTGTGTTTTATTAAATCAAATAAATTTTGATTTCATAGAAATGTTCCTTAAAACACTTCCACAAAAGTTGAATTTGCAAAGATCTCCCTTTGGTAAGATCATTATAAATAATGAGATTTATCCCCTATTCACTTACTTTAGCTAATTAAGACTCATCACAATTTACAAAAGAAGAGTGGTAATGGGTCATTTCTGATGTATTGGCCAAGTATATTCCAAGGCATCTCCAAGTCAACATTATATCTATATCTATATCTACACACACACACGCACACGCGCACACGCACACACACACATATAGTTTTAGCTATCTTTACAGGAATACAACATGAATAAGCAGAGAGGAGAGTTTTAGAATGTCCATAAAATACTTCTTAATCTAAGACTGTTCATTAAAAGCATGTTAATACCTACTTGGCAAAACAGGTAATTTACCTTTTCCTTGATGGAATCCAAAATATCAGTAATTTTTTGCATTTGAAGATTATGTTCACCAGTCTGAAAACAACACAATTGAAATGAGAATGTAGCTACCTGGGATTATACATATGTCACAATACATTTTCTCTATCAATATCAAATTCTCTTTAAAGCAAGCTAATATAACCCTAAACAAGGAGCAAGTGTTCATACAATAATAATGTTCTCATTTACCTGATGACTCTTTTATGCCAGATAAGGCAGAACAAGAAGATAATGAATGTTACACTATTACTTGGCCAAACAGTTGGTTTAGTTGTTGTTTTTTTAACCTTACCTTCCATCTTAGAATCAATAATGTGTATCGGTTCCAAGGCAGAAAGAGCAGTAGGCACTGGGTGTTAAGTGACTTGCCTAAGGTCACATAGTTAGGAAGTGTATGAGGACACTTGAATCTAGGACCTCCCATCTCTAAGGCTGGCTGTCAATCCACTGAGCCACCTACCTTCCCCAGTCAATCTAGTTCTTGGTCTAACATGCACTTCTGTGTGTCTGTGTGTCTGTGTGTCTGTGTCTGTGTCTGTGTGTCTCCACGGAATAATGGAATTAATTCTAAGAAGTCTGAGAGAAACATGATCTTCAGTCGTCAGTAATGACACTTTTATTCTTCAGCCAAGATATAACTTTCCAAACCATACTGGTTACCATTGTAGTCAAAATATTGGACAAAATGTCTCTAGCTTTCTGCCTATAATTTGGGGACCCAAATTGATATTTTAAAGAAACAGTGGTAAATGCTTTCATTTATGCATATGGGAGTAGTAGAATTTGAGACTTCTTATTTTATTTTAACTAAAGTGAAAATGGACTCAGAAATATGACTAACCTTCTTGATCAGAACACCATGAGTATTACCCTAAATAAAGGATCTATGTATCTGTTAATTAGGTCATGATCTGCTTGTCTTGAACCTAATTTTTTAAGGCTGAGATATCAAAGTTTAATCTGATACCTCAGCCCGTGCCTCCATGGAAACTATCCAGATATAGATGGGGGGAGAATTGTACATTTTTTGTTGTACTCAGTACTCATTTATGCCTTATCTCTTCTCTTTCTTCCAATTCCAGTTAATCCCTGGCTATGTTATGGAGTCTTAAAGCAAAAGTATCATCCTTATTAAAGCAGGCTGCATTGGAACCCAAGATAGCCATGCTAGTTTCATAGACTTCATGGCAATGTTACAGAAATAAATAAATAAATACTTGTCTGAATTCCTTGGGTGAAGAAAAATGCAAAAAAGTAAAAAGTCATTCCATTTGTTTAGAGGAACTAGTACTATCCATTGGTCAAAAAATACTCTGAGAATTCAAAGTGTGGATTTTACTCTTGGCTAGATCTTTGGCTTTTTTTATAATGAAGCTTATCCAAGCAAAAGCCTTATCTTCTCAGGACTTTGGGTTCTTTTCTCTTCCTCTATAAAATATTTAGTAGGTATCTAAGGTGCTTTGAGGACAGTGAATGAATAACATTTTAATACAAAATTTTTTAAATTTAATTTTAAAGAGAAAAAAGCAAACCTTTAGGCTAATTCATTTTTTTTTTAAACCCTTACCTTCCATCTTGGAGTCAATACTGTATATTGGTTCTAAGGCAAAAGAATAGTAAGGGCTAGACAATGGGGGTTAAGTGACTTGCCCAGGGTCACACAGCTAGGAAGTATCTGAGGACAGATTTGAACCCAGGACCTCCCGTCTCTGGGCCTGGGTCTCAATCCACTGAGCCACTCAGCTGCCCCCCAGGCTAATTCATCATTTAAAGATGTTTGGGGGTCCACTTTGTGTATGATATTAGCAGACTCAGTATTTTAAATAAAATTAGTTCATCCTTACCTGTAAAAAAATGCCTAAAACAGCCAATCCATCAGGTTCATGAGCTGCCTCAACAAAGCTGGGATACTTGTCAGAATTCCAATGAACCACGTGGAGCTAAAAAGGAAGGATACAACTTCAAATGGTAATAATAACCACAATTAAGAACATAATAAAGTATAACTAATTGTTTATATAGCCTGCTATGTACACTCATATGCATAAGTGATTCTTCAGAAGGGCTGTGAAAGGAACTAGCAGACTTTTATCCATCTCAGATGAAAAGCTGAAGGCCAAAGAGGTGAAAAGGTCACTAGAAGACGTAATAAATTACAGTCCAGATGGTCCAGTCAAACCTGCCCAGTATCTGGCCCTACCTTCCCCATGGTCACAGGCTACCATTACTACTACTAACAGAGAGCCAGCCTCTGGTTTCCCCAGAAATCTCTTTCTGTCTTGAGTAGTGTTAAAAGCTGAGCAGACCTTGTCTAAGCCCACCATCTGAGACGTAGTCAGGGAATGAATAATACGTAGGGTCACTGAGAAAGTCCTTCAGGAACCCTGTTTGTACTGCTCTGCCGGGCAAAGTAACAATTTCTCACTCAATGGCTAATAAGATATTCGTTAGTGAGAGCTTTGAATGTTAGAGTTACAGATCATCTATCTGACAGGTCCTCAGTAGCCTTTGCTGAATCTTCATCCATGTCATACTTGCTATCCTTGGGCATCCCACAGGGCTCCAGCCTGGGCCCTCTCCTCTTCTCCTTCCATACTATTTCCCTTAATCTCATTGGCCCCCCAACCTCTCTGATGACTCTAAGAGCTACTTATCGAACCCTTGCCTCTCTTCTGATCCTCATCTTCACATCTCCAACTGCCTATTGGAGATCTCCAACTAGATGTCCTGTAGACACTTTAAACTCATCATCTCCAAAACTGAACTCATTATCTTTCCCCTCAAATCTCCCCCACTTCCTAACTCCCTATTATGGTCAAGGACACCACTATCCTTACCCATGTTCTCACTCTCTCTCACTTCCCATATCCAATCTATTGCCAAGACTGGTCGATCTCATTTGGGTAATATCTCTCATATATGTTCCCTTCTCTTTGTGATAATGAGATTAAATCTAGCCTGCCCATCTTTAGATTTAATCACCAAAGGTAAAAACATCTCCATTTAACTCACAACTTGGGTGGCCTGTAACCCACAAGTGCTAGAGTAACAAATCAGAATTTACTGACTGCCTCTTGGGCAGTCCTAAGAAAATCGTCTGTTTTGATTGGACATGGAAACTAAGAGGAGGCCACAGGAAGTGACGTAAAAGAGGCCCCTTTAAAAAGAGACCTCAGTCAGCTGGGCTCTCTCTTCTGGTTCGTGAACAGGACCTGAAGGAGCTCCTCTGATTCGTGACAGGACTTGGAGGAGGTCTGGAGCTGGCGAGACTGTTCCACATGGTGAGTGTTAAGACTGAATCTTCCTGAACTTCTCTTAAGGAACTTCCTTTTTATAGAGACTCTGTGGCTGAAGCTTTTGCTTTGTTCACCTTTGAGGCCCTTCAGGCCTCTGGTTTCCCAGCCTTGGGATCAAGGCTAGATTTCCCTCTACTGAGGGTTAATTAGATCTACCTGGATTGAACTAGGGGATCAGAGCAAATTATCTAATGTGTTAGATTACTTATCCTATCTTATCCTCTCTCTTATTTCCTTATTTCTACTTCCCCTTCTCATTTGTAAATAAATTTCCATAAAAGTCATTTTAACTTGAGATTATTCTTAATTGGGACCAATAATTGTTCAATTCCCTGGTGACCAACCTTTTAATATTTACCCAACCAAAACCCCTTTTTACGCTTTACATCTTCTATACCACTGCCATTACCCTGGTTCAGGCCCTTCTCAACTCATCCTTGCAATGGCCTGCTGGTTGGTCTGACACAAGTCTCTGCCTATCTCTGCCACTCAGAGGTCAATAATCTCCCTAAATTGCAGGTCTGATCATAATTTTCCTTCCTCTTACACTTACTAAAGTCCTGGAGCTCCCTATCACCTCCAGGATCAAACAGAAAATCCTCTATTTGGCATCCTTATCTTTACATAATTTAGTCCCCACCATCACCACCACCACTACCAGCAGCACCACCAGCATCATTAACATCATCAGTACCTCCAGCATCATCAATACCACCATCATAACCACCACCATTACCACCATCATCACCACCTTTCCATCTTCTTATACTTTATACCCTTCCATATACTTTTGAGATCCAATGACAGTCTCCTTGCTATTTCTCATATTAAGATCCCTCTCTTGTGGCTCTGGGCATTTTCATTGCCTCTTTGCCTGCATAAGAAACCTTTCCCTCTGCATCTCCATCTCCTGGTTTCCCTGGCTTCCTTTGAATCCTAGAGAAAATCTCACCTTCTACAGGAAGCCTTTATCAATCCCTCTTAAAAACAACAGCAACAAAAACTCACACCTTCTATCTTAGAATCAATGCTAAGTATTAGTTCCAAGGCAGAAGAGCATTAAGGGCTAGGCAATGGGGGTTAAATGACTTGCTCAGGGTCACACATCTAGGAAGTTGAAATCAGATTTGAACCCAGGAATTCCCATCTCTGGGTCTGACTCTCTATCCATTAAGTTGTCTAGCTGCCCCCAGACAATCCCTCTTAATGCTAGTACCTCTCTTCTGAGATTATATCTAATTTGTCCTATAGATAGTATGGGGCTGTTGAGATAGTCTCTCCCTCCCTAGACTATAAACTCTTTGAGGGTAAGAATTGTTTTTTGCCTTTCTCTGTATTCTTAGAGCTTAGTAAAGACATTGCCTTGCACACAGTAGCCATTTATTAAATGTTTATTGACCAAATGACTGAATTAGGCCAATTCTCTCATTTTACAGAGAGACAAACTGATATTATATATAATGGAAAGCATGGGGCCAAAAGAGGACTTGGTTTTAATCCTAACTCTGACACTTACTGGCTGACCATTAGCAAGTCTCTAAACCTTTCTGTGACTTAGTTTTTCTGCAAACTAAGTCAGTCAATAAATGTGTAGTAAGTGCTTACTATGTACCAGGCACTGTGCTAAAATCTGGGAATACAAAAGAGATGCAAAAAGATAGTCCCTGCTTTCAAGGAGCTCACAACATAACAGGGTAGATAATAAGCAAACAATTATGTACAAAGAAGACATAGACAGGATAAACTGGAAATAATCAAAAGAGAATAGGTTCTACCAGAAGAACATTGTACACAGAGACCAATACACTGTGGTAAAATAAAATGTAATGGATTTCTGTACTAGCAGCAATGCAATGACCCAGGACAATTCTGAGGGATTTATGGGAAAGACACTACCCACATTCAGAGGAAGAACTGCTGGAGTGGAAACACAGAAGAAAAACAACTGCTTGAACACATGGGTTGATGAGGACATGATTGGGGATCGAAACTACCACACCAATGCAACTATCAACAATTTGGAAATAGGTCTTGATCAATGACACATGTTAAAACCAGTGGAAATACGAATCAGCCATGGGGAGAGGGGGAAGTGGGGG